>NC_064619.1:487255375-487558405 GCF_023898315.1 Schistocerca nitens | reverse complement strand
GGAGCAATATAGTGCTTGACTCCTCGGTGAAGGTATGTTCTCGAAACTTCAACAAAAGCCCGTACCGAGCTACTGAGCGTCTCTCTTGCAGAGTCTTTCACTGTAGTTTATCTATCATCTCTGTAACGCATTAGCGATTACTAAATGATCCTGTAACGAAGCGGGCTGCTCTCCGTTGGATCTTCTCTATCCCTTCTATCAACCCTATTTGGTACGGATCCCACACTGGTATTCAAGCAGTGGGCGAAAAAGCGTACTGTAACCTACTTCCATCGTTTTCGGACTGCATTTGCTTAGGATTCTTCCAATGAATCTCAGTCTGGCACCTGCTTTACGAATGATTAATTGTATATGGTCATTCCAATTTAAATCACTCCTAATGCCTACTCCCGGATAATTTATGGAATTAACTGCTTCCAGTTGCTGACCTGCTATATTGTAGCTAAATGATAAATGATCTATCTTTGTATGTGTTCGCAGCACATTACACTTGTCTACATTGAGATTCAGTTGCCATTCCCTGCACCATGCGTCAATTCGTTGCAGATCCTCCCGCATTTCAGTACAATTTTCCATTGTTACAACCTCTCGATATACTAAAGCATCATCCGCAAAAAGCCTCAGTGAACCTCCGATGTTATCCACAAGGTCATTTATATATATTGTGAATAGCAACGGTCCTACGACACACCCCTGCGTCACAACTGAAATCACTCTTACTTCGGAAGACTTCTCTCCATTGAGAATGACATGCTGCGTTCTGTTATCTAGGAACTCTTCAATTCAATCACACAATTGGTCTGATAGTCCATATGCTCTTACTTTGTTTATTAAACGACTGTGGGGAACTGTATCAAACGCCTTGCGGAAGTCAAGTAACACGGCATCTACCTATGAACCCGTGTCTATGGCTCTCTGAGTCTCGTGGACGAATAGCGCGAGCTGGGTTTCACACGACCGTCTTTTTCGAAGTCAAGGAACACAGCATCTATCTGGGAACCCGCGTCTATGGCCCTTGGCCCTTTGAGTCTCGTGGAGGACTAGCGCGAGCTGGGTTTCACACGATCTATCATTTCGTCATCTGTGTGACAATATAGAGAAGAAACTACAGTGCAGTCTTCCTCTGTGAAACAGCTTTGGAAAAAGACATTTAGTATTTCGGTCTTTAGTCTGTCATCCTCTGTTTCAGTCCCACAGAGTGTTGGGATATTTCGTTGTCATCCACCTACCGCTTTGACATAAGACTCCAGAGAAGTCCTTATAATCGAACGTAATACGTGTTCCAAAATTCTACAACTGATCGACGTTAGAGATATAGGTCTATAGTTCTGCACATCTGTTCGACGTCCCTTCTTCAAAACGGGGATGACCTGTGCCCTTTTCCAATCTTTTGGAACGCTACGCTCTTCTATAGACCTACAGTATACCGCTGCTAGAAGGGGGGCAATTTCCTTCGTGTACTCTGTGTAAAATCGAACTGGTATCCTATCAGGTCCAGCGGCCTTTCCTCTTTTGGGCAATTTCAATTGTTTTTCTATCCCTCTGTCATCTATTCCGATATCTATCATTTCGTCATCTGTGTGACAATATAGAGAAGGAACTACAGTGCAGTCTTCCTCTGTGAAACAGCTTTGGAAAAAGACATTTAGTATTTCGGTCTTTAGTCTGTCATTCTCTGTTTCAGTCCCACAGAGTGTCTGAACATTTCGTTGTGATCCACCTACCGCTTTGACATAAGACTAAAATTTTTTAAGATTTTCTGCCAAGTCAGTACACAGACTTCACTTTCGAATTAATTGAACGCCTCTCGCATAGCCCTCCTCAGACTACATTTCGCTTCGTGTAATTTTTATTTGTCTGCAAGGTTTTGGCTATGTTTTTGTTTGCTGTGAAGTTCCCTTTGCTTCCGTAGCAGTTTTCTAACTCGGTTGTTGTACCACGGTGGCTCTTTTCCATATCTTACGATCTCATCTAATGCATACTGTACGATGGTTTTGAACTTTGTCCACTGATCCTCAACACTATCTGTACTTGAGATAAAACTTTTGTGTTGAGCCGTCAAGTACTCTGAAATCTGCTTTTTGTCACTTTGATAAATAGAAAAATCTTTTTATCTTTGTTAATATTTCTGTTTACGGTTGAAATCACCGATGCTGTAATCGCTTTATGATCGCTGATTCCCTGTTCTGCTTTAACTGTTTCAAATAGTATGCTTATTACATTAAAGTAACTAACTTTGTGTAATATAGCTATGATACATTCAATGTGAAAACAGAAATGTTGTCCACTATTTGTGGACTGCTCTGCGATTTCAACTTTAGCTCATTACCGGGGGAATATGTAATAGACCCTGAGTGAACTCAGAAGACAAGTATCCTGCTGCCAGCAGACGTCCAGCACTGTGTCATTATACACAAGGCTTTTCCGAAGCCTTTACTTGCGTGGAGGAAGGTCTGACAGTATCACAGCAGGGGACATATTTACCTTTGCTGCGAGCTTCTCCAGTTTCGGCGAAGTTTACCGTGAACAGCAAATTAGCCGGGTGCGAATAACTACGAGAGATACAACTCACGGTTTAATTTTCGTGGCCCTGTGCCTCAAGATGCATAACTACAGGAATCTTTGCCTCAGATCTTACTATAAATGTTCTGGCTTCTTGCTGAACTATAATTTACGAGACGGTATTCCTTTGCTGTCACCAGAGACAGCAGCTTAGAAGGGGAACGCGGCATAGCTCGGTTGAGCAAAGTTGTCCTTCCTTATACGATAGCCTGGCCGTAGCTGTAATAGGAATACCGACCTGCCCGTTAAAAGTAATTCTGCCATCGTGTAGGCCGTTCTGTCAGTCCTACGATCACCACTTTTTCAAACAGATAAAGAATTACATTTGCCATTTACAAAAGTGCCCTATCTCCTCGCGCAAGTCACAAATAGAAGTGACATAATTAATAAAACGCACTCTTGGATCTGTAGTCAACTGCAAGTTCCAGCTTTCGAGAAAATGCTTTGATATTCTTTGTTTGCCGCAAAAGTATCGCCAGAGCGCGAGGTACGTCACAACGTTAACTGGGTTGCTTTTCCTAATGATACTCTCACTAAAAAATGTGTCGGTGGCATGTGTGCCTTCACACGTTGCTCACGGTGCTCTGAAATTTGATGCTTTGAACATATTTTGATATGTATCACCTTGGGGAATACACTTGTTCTCTTGAAGTATTAAAGTAAAAAATTGAAAGTACACAATAAAGTACTAGAATTTACATGTTTTCATTTTAAATTACTGATAATTATAATAGGTTGTATAAGTGATGACAAAATATGCTAATTTCTTTTGTTGATAATCTCACTCGATTTCTCTAGGACACAGAAAATATTGATGTCATTGATCTTACCTACTTCCGCGACAACAAAAGAAAAAAATATTTCGATTAGATTTGGAAATAGAGCGCAAAAGTTCGAAACTGTTCTCTTAGAGTTACGCTACCAACTCACTTGGCTTAATGTAAAATCAAAACTTTGATTGTTATTCTCGTGAACAATTGACTGTTGGCACTTAAGATAGAACAGGTTTCCCTTTATTTTAACCCTTCTTTCACCAAGTGAAGTTGCGAATGTGTCGGAGAGCGAGCTAGGATGGGCTCCCCTTGTTCTTACAAATTATGGTGCAAAGTAATTGGCACTTTTTTCGAAAATTATCTACTGCATCTTAGCCAGAGATTTCAGTGCGAAGGAAAGATCGTTAAATGTCTCCACTCCCATATGTTTGGAAGGTGCATAGAAAGGTTAAATGAAAACGTCTGTAAAAACATGACAGGCTGTTAAAGCTTTTTTCTTAACTTTTATTGTTATTTCATCCATCTCGAACCATAATGGCAGGGGTTGAGCTGTCAGCGGTATAATATTCCGCTCTTCAGGCAATATGACAAAGAAAAGAAAAAGAATAGGACTCTTTTGTTTTAAATGAAAAATCGATGACGGGCAACAAAAAACGAAAATATACAGAGCATCCGGAAATTCTCATTACAGACTTGTAGGACTTGTAGAGGGGAGTGAGTACATAATATTTTGAACAGGAACCCATCCCTGGAAACGTACCGTTTACGTGCAACAGCCGTTTGAAAACGTGTTTACTAGGTAGATACACAACGAGGTAGTCATGCTGGGGAGCGGCTACGTCGGTTCCGCTGATGTCATTTGCCGCCTGTCCTAGCTCTCGACCAGATTTGAGCCTCATTCACACGTGTCTGTGAGTGTTACAGCAACATATTTGAGTACACGTTTGCAGAATATACAGACATGATCCTTCTGAATGGCGGACATCATGCTAGTGGAACAGCTGATCGACGCCTTTATCAAGATCGTTCTCCACAACATTTGAATCCTTTGCATTCCCTTTTCGCCATAATTATGCAACGGCTTTTAGGAAAGATGTCTTCACCGCCAGCAGGCGTGACTGTGGTGCTCCAAGCAGACGCTGCACACCCGAATTGGAAGGGGCCGTATTGCAGCACTTCGAAGAGTGGTATACGAGCAATTTCTTTGTCTGTTAATGCGTGGAATTGCAAAATAAGTGATGCAATGGGTCATACATAATCAATTGCTTGTAAATGTGGTAGCGTTACCAACACATTTTCAAATGGTTGTAGCACGGAAACAGTACGTTTCCGGACATGAGTTCCAATTCAAATTATTATGCACTTATTCCCCTCTGCATGTCCCAGAAGTCTGTAACGGGAATTTCTGAGCTCCCTGTACACATTTTAAAGATGCGTCACAGAATGGTGAAAATCTTCAAAGGAAAACCACTAGAGTACTGCACTTTCATTTCAAATCTGAAGTACTTGCACTGAGAGAGAAATATGTCAGGCGGATAGAATGATCCATACAGTTGACGGGTTGTGGGTAGAAAAGGTAGGGGTCTGTCAGATGGAACAACTGTGGAGATGAAGGTAGGCGCTCAGGTGTATAGTGATAAGACAGTAGAAGGACAGACGGAGAGGAGGAGTTTGGTTTGTGGGTATGGTGGTGGTTACAAGAGGAAAGGGATGGAGATGGATGGAGAGGGAAGGGGGGAGAGGAGCCCTAATGTGGAGCGGGATAGGAGGGGAAGAACTAAGTTTGAGAGGAGGGATAAGTATTCAGGCGTATCTCACCATTCGCGAGAGAGAGTTGGTTGAAGTTACATTGGGGGAGGATATGGAGTGTGCATAGGTGTAGGGATGGTGGGGCGTCTTTGTAAAGGCGCGGCAACATACAAGGATTTGTGATCAGAGGAGAGACGATGGGGTTATTGGAATCCATTTTGCGGATAGTATAGGAGACACGGTGGTGTTCGATGTGGATAAGGAGGGGTGGGAACAGTTAAAGCTTTTTAAACTCTTATTCAAACGCCACCCCTCCTGAAGTTTCATCGACCACAAAAGTCAGAAAATAATTTACAACCGTGGAAATAATACGTATGACATTCGTGGTACTTTAGCTGTTGAACTGCTTGGTGTACATAAGACAGGTAGTCATAATTATCTCCTCAAAACAGCCAAGCAGCGACCATGTCAGTAGGTGATGGTGTTAATCTTTCGTTACATACTCACCGTTCTTCGCGACATATTTTTCCAACAGTGGATGACTATGTGAAGATGCTAGTTGTAAAAATCGCCAGTTTGGTGATCAGGATGGGTTTTACTTTGAAATACGCCTCGTCGTCACTCTCGAAATGTTTGCACGAAAGATTTTCTCGTCAGAGGAAACAGGAAGAAGTCATTGGATGCCACATCAGGAGTTTTGGGGGATAGGGAATCAAAATTTGACAGCTCACAGAGGCAGCAGTAGGCTGCGGCCTACCCAGCAAGAACTGGGATGTTGTTATGCAGCAGAACCAACAGGGCGGCGACCCTAATGATGATCGGTACGTCGTGCATGAACTACTTCCGTTTTTTTCATAGTCGCCGCGACTGTAATTCGCCGGTCTTCGAGAACACAGGTCGCCACTTCTTTCACGATTTCCGGTTTCCCATAGACAGGTAGTCTGTCTGTTGATTCTTCCACATTCACACTTGTTTAACCACGCAGGCCCGCATCTCGTGGTCGTGCGGTAGCGTTGTCGCTTCCCACGCCCGGGTTCCCGGGTTCGATTCCCGGCGGGGTCAGGGATTTTCTCTGCCTCGTGATGGCTGGGTGTTGTGTGCTGTCCTTAGGTTGGTTAGGTTTAAGTAGTTCTAAGTTTTAGGGGACTTATGAGCACAGCAGTTGAGTCCCATAGTGCTCAGAGCCATTTGAACCATTTTTTGAACCACGCAGGACGTCTCAGCACAAGCTAACCATTATGTAATTACTAAGTCATGTGCTGGTGCGTTGTAACCGTACAGATTCACAAACTCAGCATAGTTATAATTCTTCAGACTCTCCCGGAGGCCTATTACATCTTGAGGTTTCGGGTATTCTGCCGGATATCAGTGTCGCTACAGTTTTCGTCAAAGTTAAGCATCACATCAACAAGATAAAGCGTCGAGCAAGCATGGCACTTTGGAGAGAAAGGATTAGAGATATGCGCCACAGCCTAGGTGTGGGAGCCAGGGTGTTGGTTCACTGAACATGGCAGCCTCCTTAGCAGCTGAATACTGGGACAGGGCAGACAGTGCCTCTTGGTTTCTAGCGAAGTGCACCAAGAGGAAAGCTTCAGTATGCCAGTCTGCGAAGTTCAACTGCACGAGTAACATAGGAAATAGGGGACAATCGCACTGCCATTAACCTAAGTGACAACCATTTTGATGATTATACTTTGAAGGTACTCAGCAGGGTCTCGGTTTTGCAACAACTCCTAAAAATGTGCCCATTTCAAGTTTCATCATTGCGGTGGACCAAATAGCCAACAAACTTACTCTCTGTTTCAGATGAAATTCGCTGTGAGAACTACAGGGCGCTCACCAGGACAAAGCCTCAAAAATCGAAAGTCGTTTTGCAGGAGGCTGACTGTGATGAGAAAGTGGGTCAACATTTGAAGGACCCTGCATGCAGACTTTTGTAATGTCACTCTAGGGACAGAGTAGACAAGAAGACCAGGGCACCTCTGAAGGAAACCGGTACTTGTGACAAGGTGATTAAGGAACTACGAATGAGAGCGCCAGTTCCACCAAGACTATATTGTTATCACCTCCAGTTTTGGTTTAGGCATCCTTGCCTGCTCCAATTTCAAGTACATTGCAACTGGTCTTTTCATCTCTTTTTAATACGCCCTACATTCCTCTTCCCTTGAGGTGTACATTATTTTAGATACTTGTTGTTCTGGCATTCTTAGAATGTTTTCAGCTCCTTCTTTCTGATTTCCCTGTTTTACGAAGTATTTTCTGAAGTATCCTTTTGCAGCCAGTTCATTCCTTATTTTACTATTTTTATCCTATCTATGAGTCTGCAATCAGCAAGAGGTTTTAGGAGTCTCATGTATGATGCCTCAATACTCCTCCTCTGACTAGTCTCTGACCCATACATTAGAACTGGCACCACCATCACATTATAAAATTAGCACTGTGTCTTTCCTAGCTTTTCTGAGTAGAGTGCTATTTACAGTACCTGCCAAACGCTGGAATTTTTGCTGTTTGTATTCTTGATCATTGTGTGTGATAAGTGAGACCTCACATCCCAGGTATGTAAAAGTATTTATTTTTTATACCGGCTTATCATTAATTATTAATATTGCTTACCTTGGAATGTCATTGTCTTAGTTTTACCTTTAGATATAGTCATACAGTAAGCATTTGCCACCTTTGCAAGTACGATACTTCTCTCTTTCATTTATCTTCTGAGTTAGCTAAGGTTACTTGGTCATCTGCAAACAGGAGTGTATTTACAACTTTATTATTAAGCTTATAACGGTGCACTACTTCATTCTGGTATATCTATAAGACGTCATCCTTGTACACATTAAATATAAGGGGTGATAAGGGATACCCTTGTCTCACTCATTGACAGATGAGTCTCACAAACGAACTTCTTTTTTGTACTTTGATTTTATTATGTATTTTCCTATTTTTAATTGCACTTATTAGGTGCAGGAGTATACTATTGTCTTCTAAAAATTTCTCATGATCTAGCTCTGTTAAGTTTATCAAAAGCTTTCCCATAGTCAATAATGTGGGATGATTGTATTCTCTATGTTTTCCAATAATCTGGCAGGCTGGAGAAACAGTGACTAAAGAAGATCTTTCCATCCGAAACCTATTCTGTTCCCCAGTAAGAAACGTTTCCGAAAGTACCTTTAGTCTATTTCTTATTGGTTTTGCATATTTCCTGTATGCAGAGTTCAGAAGACTGATACGTCGATAACTGTCACATTTTCTGTGCTCGCTTTTTTCAAACAACGACGTAACAACAGCCGTTTGCCAATCCTCTGGTATGTTGCTGTATTTCCAAAAACTGTTTACAATGTTTGTTGGAAATACAGCAACAGGTCAGAGGATTGGCAAACAACAGTTGTAATCTCATTGTTTAAAAAAGGGAATCGGAGAAAATGTGACAGTTGTCGAGGAATTAGTCTCCTGAAATCTGGATACAAGGCTACATGGGCTGCCAAAAGTACACAAACAGGGCGTACCACTGAGCGCAGTTGTGACAAACATAGGCACATCCACGTACCTAACAGCTAAATACTCGAAGAAACTGATGTTTCCATGCGTGGGGAAGTGTATCCACCGCAACCGCAAGTCAAGGGACATCTTGCAACATCTCAAGCAACCGATTTTGATGTGGTATCCGTGTTCACTACGGTGCCACCGAAAGGATCGATGAACTAATTGAAGAAAATTTAGCGACGCTGTGCTTAGCTTGTTCAGCCATGAACTGACCTCAACTTGTTTTCTGTATTGGGACAAAAATTACAAGCAGACAGAATGCGTAGACACGGGCAGCCCTCTGTCTCCAGCAGCTGCCAATATGTTGATGAGAGATTTGAAGGAGAGGCATTAGAGACCGCTAGATACAAACCTACATGCTTCTTCAGGTATGTGGGATGATACCTTTGTGATCTGGCCTCATAGTAGGGATAGACTCGGTGAGTTGCTGGAACACATGAACTCACGCCATCCAAACATGAAGTTCGCCACGGAACTGGAAGCGGATGGCCAGATGCAGTTTCTGGATGTACTTGTCGATTGGAGAGCAGATGTTTCGTGTATCCACACTATGTACCGCGAACTTACACACACTAATTTATACCTGCAAACCACCAGCTATTACCATAAAGAGTTGAAGTACGACGTTCTGAAGACATTGGCCCACAGAGAAAAAAATGGTTCAAATGGCTCTGAGCACTATGGGACTCAACTGCTGAGGTCATTAGGCCCCTAGAACTTAGAACTAGTTAAACCTAACTAACCTAAGGACATCACAAACATCCATGCCCGAGGCAGGATTCGAACCTGCGACCGTAGCGGTCTTGCGGTTCCAGACTGCAGCGCCTTTAACCGCACGGCCACTTCGGCCGGCGGCCCACAGAGAACACACCTTCTCAGAACCAGTCAGTATGGCAACAGAAATAGAGTATCTACGATCAATGTTCTGCAAGTAAGGACACGTGGCCAAACAAATTCAGAAGTTCCTTCAGCCAGCCACTTCGCCTCACGATCTTGAAAATTAGCAAGATGAGGCAAGGACTGTGGCGTACCTGGCCGATGCGGGATGTATTTTTGTCAAAATCAGCAGGATTCTCAGGAAGCATAACATTAAATGTGTGTTCCGTTCATCTACAAAAATTGGAGGACTTCTGGGAAATGTGAAAGAGAACTTACGACTACGAAAATGCACACATCAAAAAAATTTTGCATCATGCCGGTTCCTAGAACTCCTGAAGGTAAACGTTGACTGTGGATATTGTATCATAGACACAGTCCCTTTCACTGTTCAGAGATGTCACTAAACGTGCTCAAAGATGTAAACAACCAAGCATGAGCAGCGCCTATTAGACGGAGGGGTCTGACAGCCGATCAGTCACTATTATTCCACCAAGACGAAGGTGGACGTCTCGTGTTGTCTGTAGTTCAACCATGCCTAGACGGTCAATACCACGATTCGATCACGTCCGAATTGTTACTTCGTGCCAGGAAGGGCTCTCAAAGAGGGAAGTGTCCAGGCGTCTCGGAGTGAACCAGAGCGGTGTCGTTCGGATGTGGAGGAGATACAGAGAGACAGGAACTGTCTGTGACATGCCTCGCTGAGGCCGCCCAAGGCCTACTACTGCAGAAGGATGACCGCAGCCTATGGATTATGGCTCGGAGGAACCCTGACAGCAACGACACCATGTTGAATAATGCTTTTCGTGCAGCCTCAGGATGTCGTGCTACGAATCCAACTGTGCGCAATAGGCTGCATGATGCGCAACTTCACTCCCGACGTCCATGGCGAGGTCCGTCTTTGCAATCACGACACCATGAGGGGCGGTACAGATGGGCCCAACAACATGCCGAATGTTGGCAGGATTAGCATCACGTTCTCTTCATCGATGAGTGTCGCATATGCCTTCAACCAGACAATCATTGGAGACGTGTTTTGAGGCAATCCGGTCAGGCTGAACGCCTTAGACACACTGTACAGCGAGTGCAGCAAGGTGGAGGTTCGCTGATGTTTTGGGTTGGCATTAGGTGGGCCGACGTACGCCGCTGGTGGCCATGGAAGGCGCCGTAACGGCTGTACGATACGTGATGCCAGCAATCGACCGATAGTGCAACCATATCGGCAGCATATTGCCAAGGCATTCGTCTTCATGGACGAAAATTCGCGCCCCCATCGTGCACATCTTGTGTATGACTTCCTTCAGGATAACGACATCGCTCGACTAGAGCGGCCAGCATGTTCTCTAGACATGAACCCTATCGAACATGCTTGGGATAGATTGAAAAGGGCTGTTTATGGACTACGTGAGCTACCAACCACTCTGAGGGTTCCACGCCGAATGGCCGTTGAGGAATGGAACAATCTGGCCCAACAGTGCCTTGATGAACTTCTGCATAATATGCCACGACGAATACAGGCATGCATCAATGCATCTGGACGTGCTACTTGGTATTAGAGGTACCGGTGTGTTCAACAACGTGGACCACCACCTCTGAAGGTCTCGCTGTATGGTGGTACAACATGCATTGTGTGGTTTTTATGAGTAATAAAGAGGACGGAAATAATGTTTATGTTGATCTCTATTCCAATTTTCTGTACTCATTACTTATGTATGTAGTAATTTATAATAGACCTTGTCAGTGTTGCACGTCGTACATTGGCCAAATAATAAGAACAATGGACAATAGATGCAAAGTACATCAGAGGTACACGCGACTAAGACAGGCAACTAAATTGGCCTTTACTGACCACTGTCTGGTACTCAGTCATTCAAGAACTATAACGAAACGATGTTTCTGGCACAGACTCCCAAATACTGTGACAGTTTTATGAGGGGGTCTGCAGAGACAATGATGACGAATAATCCTATGAATCGTAAGATTGGGAACCAACACACGAGAGCCTGGGATCCTGCACTGGAGATGCTAAAAACGCAACAGCAGCACCGGAAGAACTCCACAAAAAGAAGAACTGAGGGTGAGAACATAGGAAACAAACCCGCAGACATACCACCAGATGGAGGGTGCTTCTAGCGGGAGAGGACCGCAAAGTGAACATATGGGACCGCAGTGGACCGAAAACGTAACACCGACGCGCAGACGGGTGCGTGGGAGCGAAGATGGAACACCAGTGCTTGGCCTGGCGCACCGGACAGCAGTGGGGAACACCTAAGATAGTTTATAGCGAGAGAGAACAGCTGGAACCGCAGGGAACCGAAAACGGAACGTTAGCGCACAGTCAGGCGCTCAATACCTAAGACGGACACTCGGAACCGACGATGGAGGGAGAAGAGCGTATGTATAAATATTGGACGCCGTCCATTCGACGAGCAGTCTCGGTAGCATCTTTGATGAAGGTAATGAGTCACGGTGTTGAAATATCGTGTAGAAACGAAGCTGATATGCAGCAGAACACCCGACTCCCCAAGATATCAGCATAGTTGGTCGCGGAATTTCTTTGTTACAACCCCCTCATCTCAGAGTAGCACTTGCACCCTAGATACTTAGTTATTTGTTGGATATATTTCGATCAATGTCTTACTCAACAGTTTTTACCCTCCACAGCTCCTTGATGGCTTAAAACATGTCTTATCATCCAATCCCCTCTTCTAGTCTGTGTTTCCCATATGTTCCTTTCTTCGCCTATTCATTCCCTTTCTTATCAGCCCACACAATTTTCACATCCTCCTATTGCACCACATTTCAAACGTTTATATTCTCATGTTCCTACAGTCCATGATTCACTACCAGTCAATGCTGTGCTCCAAAAGGACATTCTCAGAGTTTCGTCTTCATTTTCTTACTAGGAGAAATCTTTTGCGCAGGAATGCTTTCTATGCCTGTGTTGGTCTGCTTTTTATGTTCCCCTTGCTTCATCCGTTATTTGTTAATTTTCCTCCAAGGTATCTGAATTCCTTAACTTCGTCTACTTCTTGGTCCCCAATGTAGATAATAAGTTTATTGTTAATCTCATTTACGCTCCTCCTGATTGTTGTTGTCTTTCTTTTGCATTCTCTCAATCCATATTCTATTCTAATCAGATCGTTTATTCCGTTATTCTGCCTCGTGATGGCTGGGTGTTGTGTGCTGTCCTTAGGTTAGTTAGGTTTAAGTAGTTCTAAGTTCTAGGGGACTTATGACCACAGCATTTGAGTCCCATAGTGCTCAGAGCCATTTATTCCGTTCAACAACTCTTGTAATTCTTCTTCAATTTCACTGTCATCATCGAATCTTGTCATTGATATTCTTTCACCCTGAATTTTAATCCCACGCTATACCCATTCATTTAATTCCATAACTGCCTCTTCTACGTAAAAATTATACAGTAGCAGCGAAGCACGTCATCAGTTCTTATATCTCCTCCTTAGTTCTTGCACGTATTGTTTATTACCCATCTTTCTCTATAGCTTACTCCTCTTTTTCTCAGAATTTCGAATAACTTGCACTGTTATGCATTGACGAAAGCATTTATTAGTTCAACAAATATTATGAACATGTCTTTATTTTTCTTAAGTATTATTTCAATTATCAAGCGCAGCACCAGAACTGACACTGCGCTGCCCTTACCTTCTAGAAAACCAAAGTGGTCGTCTTCTAACAGACTGTCAATTTTCTTTGCTACTCTTGTGTGTGTTATTCTTTCTGACAATTTGGTTTCAGCCGTTAAGGTGATGGTGTAGTAGTCCACGCATATGTCTTTTCTTGTTGTCCTTGGAACTCCTTGGGTGCGTTTTTCCCGTAAGTCTGATGGTGTGCAGCCAGTCTCATAAATTCTGCGAACTAAGCTGAACAGTCGTTTGGTTGCCACTTCACCCAGTGATTTCAGAAAGTCATAAGGAATGTTATTTACCTCTTCTACCTTACTTGACGCAAGTGTTCAAAAGCTCTGTTAAACTATTACTATAGTACTTGATACTCGGTGTCTTCCACACGGACACATTTTTTCCTCTATCACGTCACTTGACAAGTACTCTCCCCCCCCCTCCCTCCTCCCCTCTTCTCTCGCGCAGAGACATCTAGTGTATTCTCTTCACCTAAACGCTCTTTATTCTGCGTTTAACAGTGAAATTTCGATTGCATTCTTATTGTTGACACTATTTCTTTTAATTTCATCGAAGGTGGTTTGAACATTTCTAGATGATGGACGTGTCCTACCGACAACTATTACTTTCTCGATTTCTTCACAGTTTTCTGCACTATCTCGCCTTAGTTTCCCTACGATTTCCACGTATTTTACTCACGAAAGACTTATATTGCTTTATTCATGCCATTCCTTGCAGTCACTTTCATTGCAGCTATGGTTGTCCGTCTAGTTTCTGTAATTGCCCTCTTAAGAGATATCCACTCCACTGGTCTGCGAACTGTGATATGCCTTATCGTGATACCCACATCCTTAGCGATGTTTAAACGCGTCTCATCGTTCTTCAATATCCCACTTCCTTCCACACTGATTCTTCCGGACAATTTTCTTAAACTTCCTATACGCTTCATCATTACTAAATTGTGATCTGACTCTGCATTTACTCCTGAGTACTGTTACTCTCCATCTCCGACGGAAGAAGAATTACATTAGCAAAGAAAATTATTTGTGTTGTTGGGAATGAGAGTATGTAGACGAGTACTCCATTGCCGGGAATAACAGGCTCACAATTCCTAATGTGCTATCGCCTGAATATTATTACTGGCATGTATATTTATTCGCGCTTGGACATCGGACTTCGTAATGAAATAAAACTGCAGGCTCTGAAAAAGTTTGCTAGCGTTAGCAGCGATCTGCGTGAAATGTAGAAAATGGCTCCTAATTGTTCGCCGGCAACCCGTCATTCTAGAAAGCGTTAGGAATACTTACAGGAACCAGAACATCTGGACAGTCAGCTGTAAAAATGGTGGTAATTAGTCTTACAATAAATACACGCACTCCGTTCCCAGTTAATGGAATTAATATTATCTAATAATCACAAATGCTTACACAAGCAGTGGTCAAGGCAGGAGAGAGTGGGCTAGCAGAAGAAGAATATAAGAGTGAGAGTTTATTAAAGACAAGTGATGAACAACTTACAAAAATTCAGAGATAAAATTTTTATCGCAGTTACTGAAATATACATTGTTTTCTTTCTCTTACCATTTGCATGAAAGGTTATTCAATTACAGGTATTAAATCGCATTTATAACACAAAATATATACAACTTTAAGAATCATTTGACGTACATAGTACCTGATTTCGAAATTTTTGTCGGATCATGAAGTAATCCAGCTAGTATTTTCCCGTGTGTGCGGACATTCTCTACGCGTATCCCTCCTTTGTGTTTCATGAACAGAGTATTCGCTGTTACCAACTGAACTTTAATGCAAAACTCAGTGTTCCTCGTCTCACATTTATACAACCATATTCTCCCGTAACGTTGCCACCTATTCTCTCCTCTACTTGAGCTTTCCAATCCCCCACCATTATTACATTTTAACCTCCCTTTACGTACTGAATTACGCAATCTATATCCTCATATATTTTTCTACTTTTCATCTTTTGCTTGTGGCTCTTCACGTGGATATGAACTAATGCTGTTGGCCTTGGTTTGCTGTCGATTCTGATGAGAACAGTGGTGTCGCAGAGCTGCAGTAACTCATTGCCTGCCCTATCTTCCTATTCATAAATAATCCTATTCTCGTGTATCATATTCAAAATGGTTCAAATGGCTCTGAGCACTATGGGACTTAACATCTGTGGTCATCAGTCCCCTAGAACTTAGAACTACTTAAACCTAACTAACCTAAGGACATCACACACATCCATGCCCGAGGCAGGATTCGAACCTGCGACCTTAGCGGTCACGCGGTTCCAGACTGTAGCGCCTAGAACAGCACGGCCACACCGGTCGGCTGTATCATATTCCGTTGCTGCTGATGTGACCCTATATTCGTCTGACCAGAAATTTTATCTTCTTTTCATTTCGCTCCACGGAGCCCACTATATCTTGACTGAGCCTTTATATAACTCTTTTCAGATTTTCTAGCTCCACTACGACATACATGATCCTGACATCCCATCACACTTTTCTAATTACTGTGGATGCACATTTTGTGTCTTTAATGCAGTGCTTCCATGGCCTTCAGCATCCTCATGCCGTTGATCATTGGTGATTATTCCGCCTTTTAGGGACATTATCGCACGTCTAAGGCGAAATGCTACTTTGACACTCTGTCCACTCCACGACCCTCTTCGACAAGTCCGATGGCAGAAACAGAGTAAATCCATATACAGAAAGTCTTCTGCTGCATACGCTGAGGATTTTTATTCGATGTCTAGGCAGTGTCTGGGATCCATCCGAGGACCCAGGTCATTTTGATTACGAATTAAAGATGCTAATCCTAGACCACGACTCGACATTGTTCCGAAAAAATTACCTCCTAATAGTCTAATGGGCTGAGTCACTTTGTTTTGACTCCTCTTGCCGAGTGCTATGGAACTGTTGCTTGAGATTTTCGGTGAGAAATTGGGCTCTAGACAAGTACTTGCAAATAAAAATATTACGCAACTTTATTGTTTTGAATTGATAATTAATACTTGATGATTACTCATCGTACGCAAGACTTACGAGAGCAGTGTTGCTTCAAATTACGAGGAAAATGGTGACTAATTCACATAGGAACTGAAAAGAATATACACTGAAGAGACAAAGAAACTGGTACAGCCGCGCGGGATTAGCCGAGCGGTCTAGGCGCTGCAGTCATGGACTGTGCGGCTGGTCCCGGTGGAGGTTCGAGTCCTCCCTCGGGCATGGGTGTGTGTGTTTGTCCTTAGGATAATTTAGGTTAAGTAGTGTGTAATCTTAGGGGCTGATGACCTTAGGAGTTAAGTCCCATAATATTTCACACATATTTGAACATTTGAACTGTTACACCTGCCAAACATCGTGTAGGGCCCCCGGCGAAAACGCAGAAGTGCCGCAACACGGCGTCACATGGATTGGACTAATGTCTAAGTAATGATGGAGGGAACTGACACAATGAATCCTGCAGGGCTGTCCATAAATCCGTAGGAGAACGAGGCGACGGAGATCTCAACAGCACGTTGCAAGGCATCCCAGATATGCTCAATAATGTTCATATCTAGGGAGTTTGGTAGCCAGCGGAAGTGTTTTATCTCAGAAGAGTGTTCCTGGAGCCACTCTGTAACAATTCTGGACATGTGGAGTGTCTCACTGTCCAGCTGGAATTGCCCAAATCCGTTGGAATGCACAATGGACATGAATGGATATTGATAACCCGCTATCGTAGTAGCAGTAACCGATCTAACAACTGCGCCAGACAATTGTTGTCTTATATAGGCATTGCCGACCGCAGCGCCATATTCTGCCTGTTTACATATCCCTGTAGTGAATACGCATGCCTACACTAGTTTCTTTTGCACTTCAGTGTAAATACAGGTGAATGAAATGATTTTGCCTCTTTATTCCTTATGCAAAAACTTTAGGGTTTGGAGAATCATAGAACCAAATACGTGCAATTACTCTTTAAATATTACGGTATATTGATAATTTTTACTTATGGAACGTCTGACAGCAACTGAATAAAACACAATTTTAGTGTCATACGCGTTTCGCCTTTATTTTCTGCAAGGCATCATCAGTGGCCTGGAATATGTACATATGTTAGCTATTTAATTTACATTTTTGTCATTGTGGCTATAGGTTATAAACAGTTCTGGTGGTTGGTATTTCCTATTAAGTAGTAACGTTTTGAACTGTACTTACAGGTTGCGTGGATAATTTCTTACACATTACGCTCCTGTTGCATTTTTGGTGTTGTTGTTGTTCTTCTCATGAACGCCAATTTGCGGTTTTTTTCCACATTCCACAACACTATGCACTGAACGCTTGTTTTAATGCAATGTTTAGGTTTCTGTTACCGACTGTCAAATGTTTTTGCCAAAGATCGAATGTTATTTCCAAACTTATGAGTGTAACTATTGAAGTATCTGTGGTCTGTTCGTGTATGCATTTGTGTGTGCGTTTGTGTATGTGTGTGTGTGTGTGTGTGTGTGTGTGTGTGTGTGTGTGTTTTGGTGTGATATTAATTTAATTTAATTTAATTTTTATTTTTTATTTTTATTTTTTAAATAAATTGAAATTCACTTTAATAACACAGTAAGTGGGAGTCTGTATTGTTTGAAAGAGGATGCATAGTAGGAATGTTCCACCCTGGAACAGTTTTTCGTGATGCATAAGTCATCAGGCGCCATTGCCATCCGGCAATACATCATTGCCAGGCGGGCTGTAGGGTGCACGGCCCCTGCGACTCAACGATTGCACAGTCCAGCGGGGCAAGAAATTTGCAGTCCGACCCGCAGAAGGCTTTCGCGTACACCAGACACGAAGAACAGGTGGCGAGCGCAACCGCGACAGGGGTCGTTCCTGCTGCGGGCCTTTTGCTGCAGCCTCCGTTTCACGTGTGGCCAATCTATTGCAAGTATACCTCCACCGTGCGAATATTTAGCATGAAGTCGACCCCGATTCAGGCAGTTCCGTCGCAACCAAACAGTTGACGTTATCTGAATCGGACCTCACGCCACCTTCACCTACAGTGGACAATGCGAATGACATGCTCGCCGGTACAGTTGGTATCATTCGTTACTGTCAGACTCGTCCGGCGACGAATGAATGTGTACAATAATCTGCTGTGTACATTTACCCAACTTCCCCTTAACGTGTTTCTGTCACTGATAAGAAGTCACAATCAGGACGTAAAAAAAACCTCGAGAGGAACCTTTATTAAGTGAAAGAAATCACAGTTCAGAGACCCACTCTCTCGCGTCTCATCTCTTCAAAACTGACCACGACTCACAACCTCATGGCGTCACGTAGGTCTATACAAAATGTTATTTTGAGCAGCTCTACGTTACTTTATTTATCTTAATCATAGTCTACTTTATTCCACTGTAATATTGTATTTTCTACTAATATGGCCCAGTACTTAATTCCAGCATCATCGAGTACTTAATTTCAAATGCCTTAGGAGCTAGTATCGTCCAGCAATTTGTGTTGCTATCATAATGCCTTCGTACTTGTATAATTCGTTACTTTATGCTAGTATCTTTCACTCCCTCTCATATCCGATTCGTGAAGGGCTATAATTGCATTGTTCACTTACGGTACTGACTCGATAAATAAATCCTAGCTTAAACCGTTTCACGGCATTTAGTCTGTGATTTCAAACAGAGGAACGAAACTTCACTTCGAAGCAGTCTCCTCCTAAAATAATCAATTTGCGTAATTAGTCCGTTGAATAGCTTCGAGTAACCCGTAAACACCAAGAACACAGTAAAATCAGTTTGCGTATGCTTTTACACCCATATTTTCCAATCCCTTAGTAGCTCTTTCACGGTAGCGGAGAGCTAGTAATAAATGGCGAGGCGATATACTTACGTTTAGACTGATGGATGGTCAACAGAGAAAAGTCTGCAGTCAGTCAATAAAACTTTCAATCCGTAGAACAAGCTAGAGAAAAAGTCAATTTCGTCAGCATTCTTTCCTTAGAAGAGACTGAGTTAGAGGCACACTGCTTTAGGGACTTTTGAGTGAACTTCAAGGATCAAGGACTCAGCAGTAGTAAAAGTCTCTCCGGAAGGAAAAGTAGGGTTCCTCATCAACTTTATCTGTCAGACGGATCAACAGCCGTCCGCTGTGGCCGAGCGGTTCTAGGCGCTTTAGCCCGGAACCGCGGTGCTGCTACGGTCGCAGATTCGAATGTTGCCTTGGGCATGGATGTGTGTGATGTCCTTAGGTTAGTTAGGTTTAAGCAGTGCTAAGTCTAGGGGACTGAAGACCTCAGATGTTAAGTTCCATAGTGCTTAGAGCCTTTTGAACCATTTGAACGGATCAACATTTCATTTTCACGCCAGTAAGTGAAAATATCGATTCTGCTTTCAGCAGTAGAATCAGTTTCTGTAAATAATATCGCTAACATATGATAGTATGGTGGTGCTCTTCAGATGATAACGACAGAATGAATTGGAGTCAATTATGTTACACCAACAAAGAGAGGAATGTTGAGGGCCTAAGTATTCAGATCAGCAGACCACTTACCATCGTCCTGCCTTGACTTCCAAATATTTTTGCAGTACCACTTGGAGCGAGGGTAAGAGAAACTGTATACGGTTGCCAGCCTGTTCGTTGGGGGCGTTAAGCTCGGCAGTTTCCTTGATGTTGTTCTAGTGGAGTAGATTATGTGCTGGAAACAGATTTCAGATCTCCTTTACTTTTAGTCCATACTCCTCCACTGTAACACCAACGTGAAACTGCATTCCACAAGTGCAGAACGTTGTCATCCACACGTCACACATAGACAGTTGATACTTCACATCTAGCTGAAGCGAAGCAATGACTGGAGATCAGTCCTGTACTTACACGTCGCTTCCGACTGTCGCCCAGTGTACACTTGTGTCGTATGCCAAGTTGAAGACAACCATTTTAATCGTACATGCCAAATTTAAAAAACTCAAACCCTGGATGTATTTTGCAGAAACGGATACAAAAAGGCGATTCTTACCCCCCACGAAACCCGCGCTTTGTATACTAATGACGTCAATTTATATGTGAGACCTCGCTCTTGAACTCCGTCGAGTTAAACGTTCTCAGGTTATCACGCCCAAAACAGCCTTTGTAATTGACAATGGTACCACAAATCTGTCACCTACATCACAGTAACACTCAAACTATGACCTCAAAGAAGCATAATAACAAAATCTTGTAGGTTCACCCACACACTCACATATACACTCACAAGAACTAACACAACTGATTTTGTATGAAATATATATCGGCACACATATATGCTAGTGGAGCTACCATGACTTGTATCTTACACGTATTGCATTACCATCTAGATATTTGTTAGAAACGGGTACGAAACTATAAAATATTTTATGGGATGTAACTTTCTTAGGAGATGGAGAAGATGTTAACACAGACAATTATATTTTACCAATAATAGAAAATACTTCTAATGCTTACTTTCAACTCTGCTCTCAGTAATTTTTTCAGTGAATGATAACACCTAATGTAATCTAATTTTTTATTATTTTTTGCAGTCTGTAAATGCTTACTAGTATGTCAGTTACACGCCACACTCCTTAAGCGCAGCCCCTGCAGCTCTCAGAATTGTACATTATTTGCAGAATCCTTTGTCTTCTATTCCTTAATTCACTACCGCTATTTTAACACGTTTCGCTGCAGGCGAGATAAAGTGCTTCATTGTTTCTCTTGCGTTTTTAATTACTACATTGTATTTTCTAGCTGCAGTCGGTGCCAGGTCGCTGTTACCTTGTTGCATAAAGTTCACTTTAAAACTATAACTAATTAGCTAATCTAGAAAAGTAATTATTAAGTTACAGGTTGACAGCAAATAAAATACGCAGTGTCAAATCACAAGACAAATGCTCCATACAATTACGAAGCTTTTCCCTCCTATCACTGACTGTTTTTGTATTTTCTTCCATACTTCTAACGTGTTTTAATTAACATCCACCATTTGCTTTGACTAATTTACTTTTCCTCGTAATTCATTATTTTTACATTGGTTGGTTGGTTGGTTGCTTGGGGAAGGAGACCAGACAGCGTGGTCATCGGTCTCATCGGATTAGGGAAGAAAGTCGGCCGTGCCCTTTCAGAGGAACCATCCCGGCATTTGCCTGGAATGGTTTAGGAAAATCACGGAAAACCTAAATCAGGATGGCCGGACGCGGGACTGAACCGTCGCCCAATCCCGCGTCCGGCCGTCCTGATTTAGGTTTACATTGGTACTTCAGTACTGAAAACAATATTTGGTTATAATATGGAACAGTTTATGTTATTACGCGAGAAACTGTAAAAATTAGTACTGTTTTAAAATACTAAATGACAGATCTTTCAATATACAATAAAAGAATAAAATGTTTCCTTCACTTATTTTTTACTGTTCGCCTATGTAGGTTAGAGACCGAAAGTACGTGTTCAACGTCTTTCACTGAGTGGAAAGTGTGTGTAATATATGTGTATTTGTAAGTTACTCATTTAAGACAGTGTTTCATATCCTCTCATATTTATCCATGTCCATTACTAGAATTCTGTCGACCATGGCATGGACCCTTTTTTTCTTGTAGTCACATATTCTCTTTCTTTCTTGTAAGTACGTGAAAACTGTAAATCTTCACTAATCAAATTGCGAGCGTTGGTATATTTCATATAATCACTATATTTTTACATATATCATTATAATTGCATGTTTTTACCTATCTGAATTTTATGCTACATAAGATTACAAATACTTGCTTTGTTACCGTTCTTCATATTTCCCCACTCTCTCAGAAGGGAGAAATAAAGTTGTTGTGTTGTTGTCTTCAGTCCAGAGACTAGTTTGATGCAGCTCTCCATGCTTCTCTATGCTGTGCAAGCTTCTTCATCTCCAAGTAACTGCTGCAACCTAAATCCTTCTGAACCTGCTTAGTGTATTCATCACTTGGTCTCCCTATATGATTTTTACCATCCACACTGCCCTCCAACACTAAATAGGTGATTCCTTCATACATTAGAACAATTCCTACCAACCGATCCCTTCTTCTAGTTAAGTTGTGTCACACATTCCTCTTCTTCCCAATTCTATTTATTCAGTACCTCCTCATTAGTTACGTGTTCTAGCCATCTGATCTTCAGCATTGTTCTGTAGCACCAAATTTGGAAAGCTTCTATTCTATTCTTGTCTAAAGTATTTATCGTCTATGTTTTACTTCCATACAGGGCTACACTTCATACAAATACTTTCAGAAAAGACTTCCTGACACTTAAATCTATACTCCATGTTAATAAATTTCTCCTCTTCAATAACTCTTTCCTAGCCATTGGCAGTCTACATGCTATATCCTCTCTACTTCGACCATCTTCAGTTATTTTGCACCCCAAATAGCAAAACTCATCAACTACTTTAAGTGTCTGATTGCCCAGTCTAACTCCCTCAGCATCACGTCTGCTGAATTCCATTATCATCGTTTCGCTTTTGTTGATGTTCATCTTATATCCCCCTTTCAAGACCCTGTCCATTCCGTTCAACTGCTCTTTAGGTCCTTTGCTGTCTCTGACAGAATTACGATGCCATGGATTTTAATTCCTACTCCGAATTTTTCTTTTGTTTCCTTTACCGCTTGCTCAATATACAGAGGTAGGCTACAGCCCTGTCTCACTCCCTTACCAACCACTGCTTCCTTTTCATGCATTTCGACTCTTATAACAGCCATGTGGTTCCTATACAGATTGTAAATAGCTTTTCCATCCTTGTATTTTACACTGACCACCTTTAGAATTTGAAAGAGAGTATTCCAGTCAACATTGTCAAAAGCTTTCTCCAAGTCTACAAATGCTAGAAACTTAGGTTTTCCTACCCTTTATCTATTTTCTAAGATAAGTCGTAGGGTCAGTATTGCCTCACGTGTTCCTACATTTCTACGGAATCCAAACTGATCTTTACCAAGGTCGGCTTCTACCAGTTTTCCTATTCGTCTGTAAGGAATTTGTGTTAGTATTATGCAGCAATGGCTTATTAAACTTCTGGTTCGTTAATTTTCACACTTGTCAACACCAGCTTTCTTTTGGATCGGAATTATTATATTCTTCGTGAAGACTGATGGTATTTCGCTTGACTCGTACATCTTGCTCATCATATCAAAGACTTATAAGGGGTGGCTCTCCCAAGGCTATCAGTACTGTTAATGGAATGTTGTCTACTCCCAGGACTTTGTTTCGACTTAGGTCTTTCAGTGCTCTGTCAAACTCTTCACGCAGTATCATATCTCCAATTTCATCTTCATCTACGTCCTCTTCCATTTTCATAATATTGCCCTCAAGTACATCGCCCTTGTATAGACTCTCCATATACCCATTCAACATTCCTGCTTTCCTTTCTTTGCTTAGTACTGGTTTTCCATCTGAACTCTGAATATTCAGGCAAGTGGTTCTCTTTTCTCCAAAGATCTCTTTAATTTTCCTGTAAGCAGTATCTTTCTTACCCCTGATGAGATAAGCCTCTACATCCTTACATTTGTCCTCTAGCCATCCCAGCTTAACCATTTTGCACTTCCTGTCTATCTCATTTTTGAGACGTTTGTAATCTTTTGCCTGCTTCACTTGCTGCATTTTTGTATTTTCTCCTTTCATCAATTAAATTCAGTATCTCTTATGTTACCCAAGGATTTCTACTAGTCCTTGTCTTTTTGCCTATTTGGTCCTCTGCTCCCTTCACTAATTCATCTCTGAAAGCTACCCATCCTTTTTCTACTGTTTTTCTTTCTACCATTCTTGTCAGTCGTTCACTAATGCTCTCTCTGAAACTCTCTACAACCTCTAATTCTTTCAGTTTATGCAGTTCCTATCTCCTTAAATTCCCAACTTTTTGCAGTTTCTTCAGTTTTATTCTACAGTTCATACCCATTAGATTGTGATCAGAGCCCACATCTGCCCCCGGAAATGTCTTACAATTTAAAACCTCGTTTCTAAATCTCTGTCTTACCATTATATAATCTATCTGAAACCTTCCAGTGTCTCCAGGCCTATTCCATGTATACAACCTTCTTTCATGGTTCTTAAACAATGTGTTAGCTATGATTAAGTTATGCTGTGTGCAAAATTCTACCAGACGGCTTCCTCTTTCATTCCTTATCCCCATTCGATTTTCACCTACTACTGTTCCTTCTCTTTCTTTTCCTACTATCGAATTCCAGTCCCACATGACTATTAAATTTTCGTATCCCTTCACTGTCTGAATAATTTCTTTTATCTCATCATACATTTCTTCAATCTCTTCTTCATCTGCGGAACTAGTCAGCATATAAACTTGTACTGCTGTGGTATGCGTGGGTTTCGTGTCTATCTTGGCTACAATAATGCGTTCACTATGCTGATCGTAGTAGCTTACCCGCTCTCCTATTTATTTTTATTCAATGTTAAACCTACTTCTGCTTTACCCCTACTTGATTTTGTATTTATAACCCTATATTCATCTAACCAAATGTCTTGTCCCTCCTGCCACCGAACTTCACTAATTCTCACCATATCTAACTTTAACCTATCCATTTCCATTTTTAAATTTTCTAACCCACCTGCCCAATAAAGGGATCTGACATTCCACGCTTCGATCTGTAGAAGGCAAGTTTTGTTTCCTGATAGCGACGCCCCATGAGTAGTCCCCGCCTGGAGATCCGAATGGGGGACTATTTTACCTCCGGAATATTTTACCCAAGAGGACGCATTCATCATTTAACCATACAGTAGAGCTGCATGTCCTCGGGAAAAACTACGGCTATAGTTTCCCCTTGCTTTCTTTCAGCCGTTCTCAGTACCAGCACAGCAAGGCCGTCTTGGTTATTGTTACAAGGCCAAATTAGTCAATCATCCAGACTGTTACACCTGCAACTACTGAAAAGGCTGCTGCCCCTCTTCAGGAACCACATGTTTGTCTGGCGTCTCAACATGTATCCCTCCATTGTTGTTGTATCTGCGGTACGGCTATCTGTATCGCTGAGGCACGCAAGCCTCCTCGACGTCCGTAGGGGCGGGGGGGTGGGGGGTGGTGGTGGGGGGGAAGAGAAAGAAAGTAGTTACCAACAAAAATCACATTCCGGTGCGATAAAACGAGGTCAGTGGCTCTTTGTGTTGGATGTGACCGACATACTTCTGCTTAATTTTACGAGGTTCGGAATTTCATTCCCCAAAAGCAAAGCATAGACAATAACGATACTGTGTGCAGCATTTTGGTATCTTATTACTGTGTGTGGTAATGTGATTTTTGTGCTGCCGAGATTGGCAACGGGCAAATGAATTACTAGCAATGTAAAGTTTTTCGACCAATAGTTATTTCTTCAGATTTTGAACTAGGAAGTACGTTCGTCAATGAAATTCTTAAGTGTTCACGACTGTTTGTGTTCTTGCTGCCTCCTGTTGAATCAACATTACGTTTTAAGGTAAGATCTTGCGTTACGATCGATGACGTTTTCGCTACTGACGAAGAGATTGTTCTATAAGGAGGGTGCAATGAAAAGATTAGATGCGCTATGTTGTCTCAACTTCAGCAACATACATGTAGTGACGTGTACACAAAGAACAAAGCAGTGCAATTTTCTAAGAAGCAAATGTTAGTGATGTTAACTCCAAAATCTAAACATGAATTTTTCAATGACATGATCTCTGCTACAATGGTTGTGAACATTCATGACACAAACTACAAGTGCTTGAATATAACGCGTTTCACAAATGTACTGGTGTCAACAGGTTCCTGATGAACTGAAATTAAAGAAGAACTATTTACATACTTGTTACCAGGAGACTGAAAATTTCACGGCGATATATAATCAATTTGCATATATGCATATCCGCCGATAAGAAAACGTGCAATATCGTTATTGGCAATCTCGACGACGAAGAATCCTGAAAGCCATTAATGATTTCCTGCACAATGTTGGAACACTCATCATTCAGCACAGTAGCTCGTTTTGTACAAGAGTGTCTGAACGTGCAGTGACCTGAGGGATTTGGAGAAGACGTTTTGCAATTTATTTCGAAGCTCTGGTTTACATGCTGAAGACGGAAGCTGCAAGATGCGGATTTTGTCTACATTTAATCCACTTCACCTGCCAGAAGTAAATAATATAATTTCATACAAAAAAGTTTCTCAAAAGCCCTCATCGTGTATCGCTCTAGTGTGTAGAGAATTACCATCGTACCCAGCCGCCTGAACCTGTCCTAAATGTTTGAGACACTTGGATTGAAGCTGCTGGTATTTTTCCAAGAAATTAGTGATTGATACATTTTCCAAAAATCTTCAGTTTCAGTAAGAGAAGCACAAAATTCTTTTAGTAAATCTAAACCCGAAAATGCTCTAACCTAAATTCTTAGCAACTTTGGTTACCTTGTCACTGTATTAAAGGAATTAGAATTGTAAGCCACCCCTTTCTTGCTTGTATGTTCTGAGCATATTTAAATACGTCTTCAGAAAAATGCCCTGAATATTTGCCCCATAGTACATTAAGATTTGACCTAAGAAATAATTCGTAATGCCATCTAACCATATTTCAGTAATAGATTCAAGAGTAAGTAATGTTTATTTTGGATAATGGAGAGAAAAAGGGACTTGAATGAGTATTAGAAATGGTTCCAAGGTGATAACAACTTCTAGTAACTTCATAAGCTGACTCTAAGAACGTGTAAATGGTTCGTCTTGCAGGTAACCCATGTACGCTGCACATGCTTGGCTTCCTTTGGTATCCTTATAACTTTTCATACGAAACTTTAAATGTGAGGACGTATAACAACTACGTCAAATTTAATCTGAAACAGTACCTGATTCTACACACCGTAACATACCTTCGAGACCGTAAGGTACGAAATGGCTTGTAAAAATTTTTCCGCTGCTTGCAGCTCTGGAAAAGAGTACAATGGCTGCAAATTTCTCTCGTACTGACTAATTTCCTGCTAAAGGCAGAGTACAGGCTAGGGTTCGCACTTAATATTAAGTGCAGATTGCAAAATGTGTATCAAATTACATATGTATTCATATCTTTAAGCAGGAATTTTTCAGTGGCTCGGGAATGAAAATAAACCACAGAAGCTTTAGTTAAAAGTATGATTATTGTGGCTCAGATCATAGTCATGGATGCAGGACGCAGTACAGTTTTTGTCTGATCGTGAACCACATGTTACACAGGGCCACCACATGAAAAAAGAATAGAATGGTTAGAAATTCTAGATACACTAGATATCCCTGCAAATATTTAAGTAAACGAGAGGTGTAATGGACATGTGCACTATATAGATGAATTAATGAAATCCAATTAATGCACAATGTTCTTGGATAGCTAAATGCTACACTAAACAATGAAACTCACATTAAGAGAGCGGAAAAAATGTTGCAAATATACCTTACATAACCTGCAAAATACTAGCTGCAGCCTCTCTGTACTATTTGCAACTCTTAGCACTAGAATGACCATCAGAAAGAAACTTCAAAGGAAATTACTACCCTAGGCATCCATAGCCAACTCGTGGAGACTGAACCAAGCACTCCGCCACAACAGCTCCTCCCAAACCTCGCTAAAATACGTACAAGGATAGGGAAGTACGGCATTGTTTCGTTAAAAGGGGTTCACCACAGCGTCCACGTGGCCATGCAACACTATTTTCGTCTCGCAGTTGTATCCTCCAAAGTAAATCCTGGCAGATATGGCTTTATCGAACTAGTCAAAGACTCTGATGCCTTCAGTAATCGATCACTTCGTACAGACAATGTTTTCAATGTGCCTGCGATTCAGAATTCGTGGATAAAAGGAAAATTATTAAAGTTGACATTCTAATGAACAGAAAATGTTAAAAATTCTTGAGAATTAGAAATACAAGTGACTGACGTTAGAGGCAGAGGGTAGCGAAAACTTTTGACGGTGCTTTGGCAAGAAATCTAGGTTGTTCAACTTTTGTTACTATCTGTAACATCCTCAGTGGGGGAGGAAAAATTGCTCCAATGGCCATGTCCCCAGGAATATTTCCTCTCCTAACTTTGTACCATTAGCGTCGTGTAATGTGGAGAATCGTTTCCCTTCTAGAAAAATATTATTTCTGATCGACATTCTATCACTGCAAAGAATTTTGAGATGTACCTGGTTGTTCACAGATCTTCAAAATGAAAGGTAAGGTAGGATACCCCACTAATTTCTGTCAAGTTGAACATCTTAGCAAAAACATGTGACCGAAAATAGTTTTCTTTTATTACCGCACTATTTACTTATAAAATGAAGTAAGTAACGTAAAATTTACTTATTAATGTACTTATTAGTGTTTCTGTTACTTTGAAGTACATACTACGTTCATATAGTAGATAACGGTGTAATCAAAAAGTTGATTTATGTTAAAGTTATTGTTTCGTATGTGTCCTTATTAATGATAAATATTTTCAGTGGCGGTGGAAATCGGCAAATACAGTATATGAAAACTTGCTGTGAAACGATCGAGCTGGAACTTTAAAACGAAAACGAGAAAATTTCAGATTAACTGGTGGTCTCCTGACGACAATAAACCTTCCATTAGGCATGTACTTGTGGTAATTCTAACTACCTACAAAAATTACTTATTGTGTTCCGTTCATAGCAGTTATTCACACTGAGATTCCCTCCTCACCCAATTTCATTGCAGGTATAACATCGTTCTGTGTTATCTATCTGAAGAAACCTGGTTTTGTTCGAACAGTGTCACTTGGTAAGATATCTCCATCAGTAACAACGGATTTCACACACACTAAAACTTTCCCATAACTCTAAAAGAATTAATTTAGTGGAATCACAGCAAGTGAACGAGTTATCTAAGAAAAATATTTTTATACATTTTTCAGGGAGCCTGCAAATCAGGGCTCACGAGCGAAATGCGAAATGAGTTGGATCTCCATCACGTTTGAACTATAAACGCATACGAAGACCATGCAATTCCTCTTCCATATTGTGGGAAGGTAATCTTACATTAAAAACAAATTCACGTTACCGGCTATTCACAGTTCCGGTGAGAAGATTCACAGCATTCTATCATGACCATTGCATTCTGTCTGACGACACTTCATCCAAGCAAAGAAGATAATCAGAAAAGAGGTGATGGATCATACAGCAATTCAGCACCCATTGGTTCAATAAAAGGCATATCCTCTTCTTGTGAGTCGTATTACTTTCCACACAAACTTGCACGAGACATTCATTTCACCTGGAACTGATCAACGATTTATTGAAGCCTAATCATCCTTGCGACCAAGCACTGCTCTTCCAACTTCAGAGGTCCTTCAGTTCTTTGTGCTCCTTCGTCTTTTCACTGCTGTGTAACGTTCCCTGTTTTCCTTGACAGCTGCAAACATTACTCGTAAAGGATCTCTCATAAGTGGTAATTAGACAGATAAATCACGTCGTCCTCCATACAGTTTTCATTTTCTTATTTGTGCTTGAAAATTATATCTGTTGATTTGGAAACCGTGTGCCATAGCATTCGCTGCACGTGGGCAGATGAATTACACTTCAAATTATAAGCAGAGACTGAAGTCTTCAAACTTTTACAAAAGACCCACGGTATCAGTGGACAAAAAACGCCATCTACTATACAGAGAGATGTGGCGTTTCAAATCTAAATCTGGTCAAGCAGATTTATATAGTTCGAAATTCCCCTGTATCACGTAATCTGATTGTCAAGATTGTACCTTTCAACTGCCGCTGCAGATTTTCTTCCCCAGGCACTCCCTTTGTGAAACTGTGCTTCATCTTCAATGAAAATGTCGTTTACAGGAAATTAAATCTTACTATTCCTTCCAGATTTTTGCCACGTACCGCTAATTAGTGTAGATTCGGCCCCCACCTCTCATTATATACATTTACAATTTGGTCGGGTTTTCCTACCTAACAATGTTAGAAACTACACTAACAGAAAAAACCGAAGCACCAAAAAATAATGTAGAGTAGTGAAATTTCTGAAATACATTTTCCTAGGTGACATATTCAGGTGACTAACATTGGGAAATGACATGTTAATGTAAGCGCGAGAAAAGTAATAAACGGTGTATCCACCAGAATTCTGAATGCAAGCATGCAAACGTGCATGCATTATGTTGTACATGTGCAGGATGTCAGTTTGTGGGTTGGAGTTCTGTGCCTCTTGCACGTGGTCGGTCAATACAGGGACGGTTAACGGTGGTTGAGGATGACGATGTCCCACATGTGCTCGACTGAAAACATATCTCGTGATCGAGCAGACCAAGTCAACACGTCGACAGTCTGTAGAGTGTAATGGGTTACAGCAGCGGTATGTGGGCGAGAGTTATCCTGTTGGAGAACACCGTGTGGAATGGTGTTCATGAATGGCGGGACAACAGGTCGAGTCATTGGATGTACGTTGCAGTCAGGATGCTTAGGATAATCACGAAAGTGCTCCTGCTGTCATACAAAATCGCACTTCGGACCACAGCTCCAGGCTGAGGTCTTCTGTGTCCAGCACGCAGGCTGGTTGCTTGCAGGCCCTCAACTGATCTCCTTCTAACCAACACACAGCCATCAATGGCACCGAGACAGAACCAGCTTTCATCAGAAAACACAAGAGACCTCCACTCTGCTCTACAGTTAGCTCTCGCTTGACACAATTGAAGTCGCCAATGGTGGTGGTTCGGGGTCGTGTCTGGCATGGAGCTGTCCTTGAAGTAACTTATTTGTAACAGTTTATTGTGTAACTGTAATGCCACTGCTGCTCAGATACTGCTGCAGATACAGTACTATGCTCCAGAGCTATAAGCTAAACACGGTGGTTTTCCTTCTTGTGAGTACCATGTGGTAAAAGCAGTCAGTATCGTGGTTGTTTACCATAGTACTGACGTTTCCAATTATCGATTAATATTATTTATTTCAAAAAACAAATTATTTTGAATTATTAATCTTCCAATATGATGATCAGACCCAACTTCTTACAAAAATAACAGTAATAAATGGAATAGCTTACAAGATAACACAAACAGCCGTGTGGTCCAAGGTGAATGGAGGCCTGAGCATCCTCACGTGGACGTAACAGAGCTAACGAATGAGCCTCAATGGGCATATGACGGCCGTTAAAACTAGATTCGATCACATCTTACCCCCATGTGATGAACAGGGATCATAGTGAGGGCAACATCCTGTCACAAGTCAATAACAAGAATCAGAATAAAAAACAATAGTAATCAGACATTTTTATTGAGGTACAATGAGAAGACAGATTTTCACATTGAGTTAATCAAAGACCACAGGACAAGCTATTGTGGGTGATGTACTAAACACAGTTGTTACAGATATGCTGGCAGTAAATTATGCTGCATTATATAAATTATATAAGAGAATGAAGACATTAGTACAATTTCATACTAGTCTGTTCAGAAATGCCCAGTCCTTAGTGCAGTGTGCGTTAAGTCATATGGTGTTAGAATGCAGGTATTCGGGACAATAAAGCTGGGAAATGGAGCGATGGAATACTATTTCTGTGAATCTGCTCATTTAGTTACTGACTGCGTATAGGCGTTGATTATCTGAGAGAAAAAGATGAAGTGTTGATTTCTCCTTAGGAAAATGTTTCATGACGCACAACGGCGGAAAGGTTGGAGTAATTCTGGGCAGACAACAGTTAAACCAAGACGAATATTGCCAGAGCTATTAGATATAACTCCTAGGCAATGATGACTGCCATAATGTTAACCATTCTGTAACATAGGATGAGGTATCAGACTTAAGGAAACTGATACATGATAAAGCGACTGCATCCACAGTGGCTACAAAGGAACAACAAGTAAATTGCACAATTTATTACTACACTACTTACAAATATTCACACGAAAACTAGGTGTCATTAAAACCTATATTTCCAGTATGAAAGTTCCCCCCCCCCCCCCCAAGATTCCTCAGCACAATTATGATGCAGTAACCAAAGCAAGCAGCAGGGAGAGATGAGATCAAGAAAATGCTAAAATGAAACAGAATAGAAACATCTTTATCACGTACTGTAGTCCACTGCTAGTGGTAACCAAATCTAATGGAACAATCCATCTCGTGTTGGTTGCCATAAATAAAATAATTGTGCCTGTATGCCCATGACCTGAAAACCCCAAGAGCAGTTTAAAAAATTTCAAGGTGTCTTATACATTACGAGTATTTATTGAAAAAGTTCATACTGGCAGGTAAAAATGACGCCGAAGTGCAGAAAATATACAGCCTCCGTTTTTTTGCGATAGAAGTTATCAGTTTGCGTCGTACCGTTTGAATTGAATGTCACTTTTGGAGTATTCATCTCTGATTTTCACACATTACTAAGTCCAGAATTGCAGAAGTGCAACAGTCTACGTTGATGACATTCCCATAGCACCAAATGCTTGGGAAGAACGCGTACACGTTCTAGGAGGAACACTAAAGAAATGTTGACAAGCAGCAATACCGACAAATTTAGAAAGTCTAAGTTTGCATGAGAGAAGATAAAATTTTTAGGACGTAGTAAATCCTCAGAAGGAATCCGACAAGATCCTGATAAAATTAGCGTAAACGAGAATTCCCCAAGTCAGTTCAAGGCATTTTTCGGTCCCTGATCTTTCTTACGGCGTTTCGTTCCAACCAATCACTAAATAGCACAGCATTACTAGGTTTACTTAAGAAGAACGCTTTACGAGTTTGGCCACTGGAATTCATAAACGATTTTAACTCTACCAAGAAATCATTAGTTAATTCAGGTGTCTTATGTCATCCTGATTTGATCAAAGACTTTTGAGTCGCTACAGGTGCCTCATAGGTAGGTTTTGTACTCATATCTGTTCCAGACTGATCAAGAACATGCTAAGTATGTAGTAAAAATGATTACCTTGAAAGTAGAGCACTCACTGAGTGTGTGTACTCTTACTCAGAGACAGAATTAGAAACATTAGCAATTCTATGGACATCCAAAAAATTAAATTATTTTCTTTAATTCTTTTAAAAGTGAATTTAATATCTCTAATTGTTAAGGGAACCTGGACTTAAAATGACTGAAATTTTCGAAAATATTTTAGTCACCATCTGAAAGACAATTTTATCCCGTTTCAAAAAATGTGTTTTTTATCTTCTTCTGAGTTCTTGATTTGGTCTTAAACGCTTTTTGAACAAATGTCTGCAAACCAACCATGCTCATGCGACAGGCAAGGAATAGCACCATAAACATTTCTTGACTGCCACAGTCGTGGAAACAATAAAGCCAATATACAGGGACCTTGCAGATACAAAATTACTTAGCAGATGTCTACACGGCCGTACACAAAACCCTAATGAGAGTTTCAACAGCTGCGTGTGGCAACGAGTACCAAAAACAGTGTTTGTTGGATGGACAGTACTCAAAATGGGGTTAAAGGCGCTGCAGTCTGGAACCGCAAGACCGCTACGCTCGCAGGTTCGAATCCTGCCTCGGGTATGGATGTTTGTGATGTCCTTAGGTTAGTTAGGTTTAACTAGTTCTAAGTTCTAGGGGACTAATGACCTCAGCAGTTGAGTCCCATAGTGCTCAGAGCCATTTTTTGAACTCAAAATGGGTGTGACGGATTCTGTCGTCTGTTTCAGTGATGGTGTAATCAGCAGGATAAAAGTAATGGACATATTAGGCATCCAGGCAGTAAATAATATGATAGCTGCTCTGACTGCCATAGATCGTCAGCGACTAGTTGAAGCTGAAAGGGCTGTGGAAGCCACCACTAAAGAGTCCAGAGTAAGGAAAAGGCTCCTGAAGAAGTCTGCAGAGGATAAAGAAGCAGCTGGCCAGGAAGATTATGCTGCTGGAATGTTCTGAAAGAGGCATATGGTGAGTCACAAACACTGCGAATATTCTTTTCTCATTTTCTCGAAACTACATTTTCAGAACATAGGTACATACAACTTCTCAATGGTTTCATCCATGTTCACCAAATTTCTCTCAAGTGAAGAATAGGATAGCGTCTTTGTATTATGCCTAATACATCGCAGAAATGATCTATGTTTGTCATTCTGTATACAATTTTAGCTGTATTTTTTAGGCAAAATAGTAATGTGGTATAATAAGGGTTTTTCTATTTCCTCAGCTATACTCCAAACTACAAAACGAGAGGCATAATGTGTTCCCATGAATGTTGACAGCAGCTTGCCACAGCTTAAATGCTATTAGACTGATGACGGACCAGAAAATGGTATCAAAATGGGAAGTATATTATAAAAACACTTATTAGGCAAAATACTGTAATTCTTAAACCATAACAGATATTACAAGTAATTTCCTTTTACAGCTTGAGTTAATGCCATTCATTGTTGGTAAAAAACCACAACTTCTTCTGCATTACAGATCAAGAGCAATGTGCACTGGGAACAAGGTATAAAAATGCAGTCCGTTGACGTCCAGGTCCCCTTAAAGAGAAACCGGTATATTTATCGCGTCGTCAGACACTGCCGCCTCTTGACAGCTATAACACGAAGTTTCGGACATTGTTGCCACATGTTTTATATCAGGATATATCTGGGATTGGTTGATAGGATCTTTCCTAAGACAACAACAGGTTTTTCTGGATACGGTTTACAGTAGTTTTGCAGCTATGTGAGAGTAGTGGGAAGAGCAGCATCAAATTAATCTTCAGACTGAAGACCCTGGTCCCGGCGGAGGTTCGAGTCTTCCCTCGGGTATGGATGTGTGTGTTTGTCCTTAGGATATATTAGCTTAAGTAGTGTGTAAGCTTAGGGACTGATGACCTTAGCAGTTAAGTCCCATAAGATTATAATAAAAAAAACAGAAAAAACAGTATATCTTGTACGACAGATTTAATATTTTTAAGAAAAAGAAGATACGGAATAAAATACTTCCCAGAGTATTATCTAACACATAATCCCAATGTGTTATTTTATCTAAAATACGGAACTTTTTTTTAGTGTAATTTTATTCCCTCGCTCTGAGGGGAACGACTAGGTTGAAAAGAGTGTATACACTGCTAATCAGTCAATTGTATTTAAAAATGTTACCGAAGTATAAAAGGAACATCTATGTAATGTATAAATGTAATAGTAAAACTCGAATCGTCAATACGAAAGCTAGTTTGGTCTTGTTGCTTCCTCCGTCCTTTTAATTGATTTGGCGTGTCTGTTACAGGTGGCTCTGAGATTAAACATGGACATACCTCGCACTTCTCAGATTAACAAATGACTGTCGAACTTGAAAAAGCGGTAAGTGTAAAAAAAGCTTTGGACCAACCTCGGATTGAACCCTGTGTCTTTGAGATTAATAGACTAATACTTACCCTCTGAACCACCAAACAAATTTGAAATGATAAAATTATTTACACTTTCATTAGTTACTGAAACAGATCGTCTAACACTGATAACGTTGAAATTATTTGTTGCTTTCCAATATGAAATATGCATATGTGATAAGAGTGAAGCTCTCCACGACACGGCACTGTATTGTAGAACGTCCGCTTTGAAAGGATAATTGAGTGATATGACGGTAGGCGTATGGTGGCAATAGAGAGTGAGCAGGAGATTTTCTGCTTAACACACAGTAACATAATGCTACAAACCAATGTTGTTGAAATGTAGACTTTTCTATTCTTATCTAACGACAGGTACCTACAGGTACGATTTGCATCAGCTGCGTAGGTAATTTAGGATGACGCCAGCTGCTTCGAAAAGCTCCAGCCGTGATCTGATCTCGCTTGACCTGAAGTTGGTGGCCTAGGACGTCGAAACAGCAGGCAGGACTCGGTGACAAGGAGACTTCCTCCCTCCACCGACTCCACACTCGCCTCGACATCGCATTGATGACGTTACGGAGAATCTACGCAGCATCTTACCTTCCGGCTACTATCCTTCCGCCTGGGAATGCAAGGAAAAGTTCCAGAACGCAAGAGTACCTTTCAAAGCAGCATGTTTGGCCTCTGTTCTCAAACCCACCCTAGCTTAGTTGGAAGTTCGCCTTTTAAAATGATTCTTTTGAGGAGAACATCAATTAAAATATACACGGTGGTCCATTGATCGTGACCGGGCCAAATATCTTACGAAATATGCGTCAAACGAAAAAACTACAAAGAACGAAACTTGTCTAGCTTGAAGGGGGAAACCAGATGGCGCTATGGTTGGCCCGCTAGATGGTGCTGCCATAGGCCAAACGGATATCGACTGCGTTTTTTTAAAATAGGAACCCCCATTTTTATTACATATTCTTGTAGTACGTAATGAAATATGAATGTTTTATTTGGACCACTGGGGATTAGTGCATGTAACAACCGTGTAAGTTTCCTCGCCCTGCCGCTGCTGTCCGGTAAGGTGTGTAGTTTTGACAGATTTCTTGATTGTAGGCCGTTTGTGATTCTTCTACTCTGGTGGCAGTGTTTCGTTTCTCGTTCTGGGCGCTCTGAGCACAGTATTCTGGGGGCGTAGTGCACTCCGCCAGTTCCGGCTTTGGCGTGTTGTTCAATTCTTGCATTTGGTTTATTGGGCGTCAGGTACCTTCAGCAAGATTATCATCAGTCATTCGTTCGACTGCCACTAGTCTGAGTTACCATCTTGTGAAGTGAATGCAACTCTTGGCTGCCTATCTCATCGCACGCGAAAGTGTTTCTTGCCGGACCTTCTCAGAGGTCGATTCCTCGAGCATCGTCTGTGACTGATGTTTTATTATTGTATTATTTATTAACATACCTTGTAATGCCTACATTAAAACGTTATGTATGTCTAGTTAATAGTTCCATCCGAGTTCTGGAATAAATCTAGCAGTGTAAGGGTTGTGTTACAAGATTACCATCATCTTATTTCACCTGTTTGGTAGTCAGTTGCTTGTTTCTCTTAATTAACCTTTGCTTGTAGTTGCTGTTTTACAGAAGGTTTCTCAATTTTTTATATAATTGCCGTTTCTGGCGTGTAAGGCCTTCAGCCATGATTGTGGTCATTTGCTTTGAAAAAATAATTCGATATTTCGATTTTAGCAGTAAGCCACAAAACCTTATTTTCTGCCATTCCTGTCGTCTGATGCCTTCTACTGTGTTTGTGGGCACTTACTTTTAACATTTCAATACCTTTAAGTTGTAATTGCAGTGAGTTCTTAAACATTCTTAATGTACTGTCATTCTTGGCGTGTAAGGCCTTCAGTCGTGATCACAGTGGCTTGTTTTTTCCTTTTTAAACGTTATCAGTATCTGTACTTTATGATGATTTGCTAAAATGTAACGCACTGAAAACACTATTATTTACACAGTCGTTTATTCCTTCATTAATAAAGCGTGGTATTTTTTAATTTGTTGTTGAGTCTGGAATTACTTCTTTAAAAATAAATGTGTGTAACTGTTAAAGGCAACCAATAGTAACTGATTACGGCCACGTCCACAATCGTAACCGAATCCTGCCTTTCCTTGACAACCAGGTTACAATATAGGAAATCACTACACTGGGAAACACGTTAGTGGAATCACAGAAACGGACGTCGAAGTCAGGTGGAAGTCACATGCGCTGAAGGAATCAATTTTTACGCTTGACAAAAACATTTCAACACATGGCTACAAGCGGGATCGAGGGCATCAGCATCGACGTCGTTATCTTCGATGCTATTCTCTTAAAAGCTGAAATGTACAATTGACTTATATAATATTTTATTTCAGTGGTTGTCTAACATTTATATCCATGTTGCTAAACGTTATTGCTTTACTGGGATTCCGGTTTACTGATAAAATGGAAATGCCTTGTGGCTAGGGCCTCCCGTTCGCCTGATGCAAGTCTTTTGAGTTGACGCCACTTCGGCGACTTGCGTGTCCATGGGGATGAAATAACGATGATAAGGGCAACGCAACACCCAGTCTGAGCGGAGAAAATCTCCCGACACAGCCGGGAATCGAACTCGGGTCTTTAGGTATGACTTTCGTCACCTCTGACCACTCAGCTATCAGGGGCGGATCACGGGTATTTTAACAACAATGCCATCTCACGTAAACCGTTGTGGACCGTTGCCTAGCAATTACTTCCGTATTCTCTGGAGTACTCGAAGTATCCATACGAATTCGTTCTGCGAGTTATAGAGTGTAAGGGGCTTCAGTTGTGAATTAAGTATTGCAGTGTTGCATTTTGTGTTTCGAGCACATCTAGCGAAACATTTTAAAGTTCTTGAGGAGCTTTAGCAGCTTTCAGAAAAGCGAACGCCCAACTTCAGAGGCGAGGTGCGTTGTGGTTCTAGAGGTAAGAGCCGTTGTTTAACTACCACCTGTTTATTTGTCATAGAGAATCATTATCGGTTAGGATATCGTATAAGCTTGTAAATGGCTGAGTATATAGCGGAGAAGTACTGGAAAATTGATGCGGGTGCTGGAGTGTAGTATCATTTCAGAACATGCCGTTATTAACGGTATGCAATGTGAAATAGAATATTGTTTTACTTTTTTATGCAGTTTCAAAGGTTGGATGTTTACTTGTAGAGGCAGATTTCTGTACTTTGTTTTTGGCGAAATTCGTGCCCTTGCATCACGTATTCTCAAATTAATTGCTTAGTTCCACAATGATGACGGTGTAACCCATTTTTCTCTCTTGTGGATTACTCACATGTACTCCCTGCGATGTTGGAGATTAGTGCTGCTGTAATTTGTTTCCGTGTGTGAAGATAAATTTATTTTGGAACTCGTGTCAAGTGCACTGCATCGTATCGAGCAAAGCTGGTAACATAACAAAAGAGTTTCTCTCCTCTGTTACTCAATATATGTGAATGAATATCTTGGAGTAGGAGGCTTGTGAGAAAATCAACGAGACTGATTTCTAATATACCAAGGTTTTATTTCCTTCAAACGACAGTAATTTGCCCCGTGAAGTAGTCCCCTTCGGCAGCTATAGGCCGGCGAAGTCGTTGTTCCCCGGTATCAGTAGAAGCGTAGAAAGCCTTCAACTGGTAGGGCCTTTGCCATGTCGGTCACATGTTCTTAAATGTTCTCCAGAGTCCCAAAATGACATCCTTTAAAGACATTTTCCAGTTTTGGAAAAAGAATCAAGTCACAATTACCAAGATTATGTTAATAGTGGGGGGGGGGGGGGGGGGGGTGGAACAACAGGAATGCCACATGACAGGAATGCCTTTTGAAGTCAAAAAATCCGTGATGGAAGTGGCCATGTGGCATGGTGCGTTATCATGATGCAGCATCCAATCTGCAATGTCTGATCTCACTTGATTCACCTCTTTCCTGAGCTTTTCCAGGACATCGTTGAAACGCAGCTGTTTGACGGTTTGTCCTGGATGAACAAATCTATATGGAAAAAAGAAAATCTGTCAAAACAGCAAATCAGTTTTGCTTCGGGCTTTGACTTGATGATTCGAGCTTATTTCAGTCGAGGAGATTCCTCAGTGTTCCACTCCTCACTCTGCCACTTGGTCTCAGGATCGTACTGAAAAATCCTGGATTACACAACTGAACCATTCGTGACATGGGCAGTCCTGTCAAGAGGACAACGCACACGTTTCTTCCATTCTCCTCCTGCTCAGTTGGGAGGTTTTTTGGCGCCGTTTGGCATAAATCTTTCGCACGTGCAAAACTTCATTGCAAATTTGATGTATGCTGAAAATATATAACCATGTCATCCATCATCTTTATTTTTATACACCGGTCTGTGTCACAAGAGAACGCATACGTTCGACGTTTTCGTCGGTTTTATAAGGTGAAGGTCTACCTGAAAGAGTTTTATCTTCAACGTGTTCTCGGCCTTCCAGAAATGATATGTGCCACACAGAAACTTGGACTATTGATAAGGAATGTTCCCCATAGGCTTGATTCAGTTTTGGAAAGATCACTCTCGCTGGTGCCGCAAGTTTAACACTTGATGGCATAACATTGCTCTAAATTCCACTTTTCCACTTTTACAACACGCAACAAAAACACAGCTTCCCCGATGGCGCTTTCATAAACCACGTGATGGCAGTACGGAGCTGAAACTCGTACAACTAGAAAAGATTGCAAACCGTTCTACACCAGTTGCACAACACAGCGTTGCCAGATCCCTCGGAGTTTCGTCAATCGTACTTTTCCTACGCACCTCGAATTGCTAACTAAGAATTCCATTAGGAATCTATAGGCTGTTCGGGCGATTTCATTATTTAGAAACTTGTGGATATCTTTCGATCCCAAAACATGGTTATTTCGTCTTACATAGATTTAAATCGTTTAAAATTTAATTGCTGTTTTTATTTAACCATGGATATCGACGTCCCTGTGTGCTCTGTAGTTACCGGGATTGCTACTTAATGTTCATCACAGTGTATGCTAACAACAATGCCATGTCACTTAAACCGTTGTGGACCGTTGCATAGCAATTACTTCCGTATCCTCTGGAGTACTCGAAGTATTCATACGAATTCGTTCTGCGAGTTATTGAGTGTACGAAGCTTCTGTTGTGAATTAAGTACTGCAGTGTTGTATTTTGTGTTTCGAGCACATCTAGCGGAACATTTTAAAGTTCTTGAGAAGCTTTAGAGGCTCTCAGCGAAGCGAAGGCCCAGCTTCAGAGGCGAGGTGCATCGTACTCGCATTAGGTATGAGCCACTGATTTAACGTTGCATATTTATTTTGTATACACAATAATCTCGAGTTAGAATATCGTAAAAGCTAATAAATGACTTTGTATTTAATGGAGAAGTACTGGAAAATTGAAGCATGTGATGGAGTGTAGTGTGATTACAGAATATGAAGTTCTTAACAGTATATAACGTGAAATAGCACTTCGTTTTAATTTTTTATGGAGTTTCAAACGTTATGTGGTTACTTGCAGAGTTAGACCTCCATAGTTAATTTTTTTTAAGTGTATGTGCTTTCGTCATGTATTCTCAAATTAACAGCTTAGTTTAACAATTACACCCATGTCAAGTGCTTTTCAGATTCTATCCGTTCTGGTTTCACCCATGACATCCTCTTGACGTCATTACTTTACGTTGCAGAGCGTGTTATTGCTCTGTTATTAAATACTATCTATGTCTGTGTTAGTTACTGCTATAATTTACAAAGTTTGTAAAATATGCTGTTTATTCAAAATATCTCGTGATATACGGTGGTTTTGTATGTTGGGGGGAAGGGGGTAATTTGAGGCCACGGGTTATATTATCGATGGAGAAACTTGTAGCGATTTTTGTTTCTTTTTTTCTGACAAATATTTAACTGTTTCTTTCTGTATTTCACATGATTTCCGAGGGTGAGGATAGGCAGTACCTTAAGAGCAGAAGATAAATTGTTGTGAGTGAAGTGATTAATGATAATTATTGTCATGTTGATTGTTGCAATTCTTTAGCTCTTTTTGTAATATGTGAGAATTGTATAGGGTGATGTTAGCCGTGAACCTAAGTCATTGCAGGAGTGCTCGTGAGAGGAACAAGTAGTAATGTTAGTCATACTTTTTTTAACTTATTAATAGTTGGCTGCTTTTATTCGAATGTGACGTCGCTGCGGTGTAGCCTACATGTAGGGTTCATAGTGTTGTTACCAGTGACTCGCGCTTTTGGTGTATAATTCTTTTTGTGCTATGGTACTTTTTGACATGTTAATGTTCGGTTGAAGTGTGATACGAAATTTTTGAATTTATTTTCGTTCTGTTTATTCTGGAGGAATTTTTTTGTGTTATTTCCAATTAAGTCGTTGTTATGTGAAGTTTTCGTGTGCGTCTTTCCTTTTTTTCTTTTTTTGGGGTTTATAATTTTTAGGTTTATTATGGAATAGTTCCGGTGTGTTATTTATCTACTATGTCGTTATGTGGGGATGGGTCTGGTATTGCTGTCTTTGTTAGGGCTATATAGGTTCAGGGCATATTTTCTTTTTGTTCATTCTGGAAGAATTTGTGTGTGTTATTTTTCTAATATGTTGTTATTATGTGGCTGTCTGACTGGTATCCCTGTCTTCGTCTCATATGTGTAGATTAAGTGAATTATTGGATTTCGATTTTGTGTTTTCGTTATATTTTTGTTGAGTTCATTCTAGAGAAATTTGTGTAAGATATTATTCGATTTTTTTATCATATCGTTGTAGCTTTATTAACTTTTCCTTTTTTGTTTGTTCTGCCCAGTACTCTCTCATTCCTGCAGCAGTCCCGTTACTTTCATTTTGTATGCTCTTCGAAAGAACTGCATTATGCAATCACAGCTACAACGGTTCATTTTATTAGAGAAAATCGATTTCGGTCGAGAATCAGACCGCCACCAAGTCCAAAAACGATCTCAGCTATGAAGTTGCGTAATAGGAAAAGCAGTTTCGGATGTACAGTGTCCCGTCATTGATATTAACGTGTCATGTCCACTATGTCTATTTAACTTCATAGCCTTGTTTCCTCAATGTAATGTATATACAGATAATACCAGTGGTAGAGCTATCTACGGTTGATAACTGCTATTGCAATTACGCGAAAGCATAGCTGAGACGGTTTTCAGAAGCAATTATGGTCTGATTATGGACCAGATTCGATCTATATCTACATCTACATCTGCATTTATACTCCGCAAGGCACCCAACGGTGTGTGGCGGAGGGCACTTTACTTGCCGCTGACATTACCTCCCTTTCTGTGTCAAGTCGCTTATGGTTCGCGGGAAGAACGACTACCGGAAAGCCTCCGTGCGAGCTCGAATCTCTCTAATTTTACATTCGTGACCTCCTCTGGAGGTATAAGTAGGGGGAAGCAATGTAATCGATACCGCATCCAGAAACGCACCTTCTCGAAACCTGGACAGCAAGCTACACCGCGATGCAGAGCGCCCCTCTTGCACTGTCTGCCACTTGAGTTTGCTAAACATTTCCGTAACGCTATCACGCTTACCATATAACCCTGTGACGAAACGCGCCACTCTTCTTTGGATATTATCTATCTCCTCTGTCAACCCGACCTGGTACGGATCCCACACTGATGAGCAATACTCAAGTATAGGTCAAACGAGTGTTTTGTAAGCCACCTCCTTTGTTGATGGACTACATTTTCTAAGGACTCTCCCAATGAATCTCAACCTGGCACCCGCCTTACCAATAATTAATTTTATATGATCATTCCACTTCAAATCGTTCTGCACCCATACTCCCAGATATTTAACAGAAGAAACTGCTACCAGTGTTTGTTCCGCTATCATATAACCGTACAATAAAGGATCCTTCTTTCTATGTATTCGCAATACATTACATTTGTCTATGTTAAGGGTCACTTGGCCCTCCCTGCACCAAGTGCCTATCCGCTGTACATCTTCCTGCATTTCGCTACAATTTTCTAATTCTGCAACATCTCTGTATACCACAGCATCATCCGCGAAAAGCCGCATGGAACTTCCGACACTATCTACTAGGTCATTTATATATATTGTGAAATGCAATGGTCCCATAACACTCCCCTGTGGCACGCCAGAGGTTACTTTAACGTCTGTAGACGTCTCTCCATTGAGAACAATATGCTGTGTTCTGTTTGCTAAAAACTCTTCAGTCCAGCCACACAGCTGGTTTGATAGTCCGTAGGCACTTACTTTGTTTATCAGGCGACAGTGCGTACCTGTACCGAACGCCTTCCGGAAGTCAAGGAAAATGGCATCTTCGTTGGAGCCCGTATCTAACATTTTCTGGGTCTCATGAACAAATAAAGCGAGTTTGGTCTCACACGATCGCTGTTTCCGGAATCCATGTTGATTCCTAAAGAGTACATTCTGGGTTTCGTAAAATGACATGATACACGGGCAAAAAACATGTTCTAAAATTCTACAACAGATTGATGTCAGAGATGTAGGCCTATAGTTTTGTGCATCTGCTCGTCGACCCTTCTTGAAGACTGGGACTACCTGTGCTCTTTTCCAATCATTTGGAACCTTCCGTTCCTCTAGAGACTTGCGGTACACGGCTGTTAGAAGGGGGGCAAGTTCTTTCGCGTACTCTGTGTAGAGTCGAATTGGTATCCCGTCAGGTCCAGTGGACTTTCCTCTGTTGAGTGATTTCAGTTGCTCTTCTATTCCTTGGACACTTATTTCGATGTCAGCCATTTTTTCGTTTGTGCGATGATTTAGAGAAGGAACTGCAGTGCGGTCTTCCTCTGTGAAACTACTTTGGAAAAAGGTGTTTAGTATTTCACATTTACGCGTGTCATCCTCTGTTTCAATTCCATCATCATCCCACAGTGTCTGGATATGCTGCTTCGAGCCAAATACTGATTTAAAGTAAGACCAGAACTTCCTAGGATTTTCTGTCAAGTCGGTACACAGAATTTTACTTTCGCATTCACTGAACGCTTCACGCATAGCCCTCCTTATGCTGACTTTGACATCGTTTAGCTTCTGTTTGTCTGAGAGGTTTTGGCAGCGTTTAAACTTGCAGTGAAGCTCTCTTTGCTTTCGCAGTAGTTTCCTATCTTTGTTGTTGAGCCATGGTGGGTTTTTCCCGTCCCTCACAGTTTTACTCGGCACGTACCTGTCTAAAATGTATTTTACGATTGCCTTGAACTTTTCCATAAACACTGAACATTGTCAGTGCCGGAACTGAAATTTTCGTTTTGATCTGTTAGGTAGTCTGAAATCTGCCTTCTATTACTCTTGCTAAGCAGATAAACCTTCCTCCCTTCTTTTATATTCTTATTTACTTCCATATTCAGGGATGCTGCAACGGCCTTATGATCACTGATTCCCTGTTCTGCGCTTACAGAGTCGAAAAGTTCGGGTGTGTTTGTTATCTGTAGGTCCAAGATGTTATCTACACGAGTCGGTTCTCTGTTTAATTGCTCGAGGTAATTTTCGGATAGTGCACTCAGTATAATGTCACTCGATGCTCTGTGCCTACCACCCATCTTAAACATCTGAGTGTCCCAGTCTATATCGGATAAATTGAAATCTCCACCTAAGACTATAACATGCTGAGAAAATTTATGTGAAATGTATTCCACATTTTCTCTCAGTTGTTCCGCCACTAATGCTGCTGAGTCGGGAGGTCGATAAAAGGAACCAATTATTAACCTAGCTCGATTATTGAGTGTAACCTCCACCCATAATAATTCACAGGAACTATCCACTTCTACTTCACTACAGGGTAAACTACTACTAACAGCGAGAAACATGCCACCACCGGTTACATGCAATCAATCCTTTCTAAACACCGTCTGTGCCTTTGTAAAAATGTCGGCAGAATTTATCTTTGGCTTCAGCCAGCTTTCCGTACCTATAACGATTTCAGCTTGAGTGCTTTCTATCGGCGCTTGAAGCTCCGGTACTTTACCAGCGCAGCTTCGACAGTTTACAATTACAATACAGATCGCTGCTTGGTTCCCGCATTTCCTGACTTTGCCCCGCACCATTTGAGGCTGTTGCCCTTTCTGTACTTGCCCGATCCATCTAACCTAAAAAACCATCCAGTCCTCGCCACACAATCCCTGTTACCTGTGTAGCCGCCTGCTGTGTGTAGTGGACTCCTGACCTATCCAGCGGAACCCAAAACCCCACCACCCTATGGTCTCTAATGAAACGTACCGTTGTAGCTGTCCATTGCACAATACAGTTGTTAACATTCATTAAAGCTGTACAACACCTCCTCTACAAAATTTTTTTATATTTGTTTTCGACCGTAATAGTCTATCTTGTGATCGTCTTCTCCAAGAATATAATTGGAGTTATTAATGTGTTATTAAATTTGTTATTAAACGTTATCTTTTTTGTTCCTTCCCGTACTCATAGTGCCTTTCCTGCAGTTGCCTTACCGCAAATATGAGGTCCGTTGTTGATCTTCCCGGTCTGAAACCGTACTGCTCCTCTTGCAGTCTACTTTCAATACTGCTTCTTATTCTCTTCTCCAGGATCTTTTCATAGATTTTTCCACAGTGGCATAGCAGGGTGATTCCTCTGTAGTTCTCACATCTCCTTTTATCCCCTTTCTTGAAGATCGGGACTATAATTCCTTTCTTCCAATCCTCAGGAATTATGGAAGAAAGGAATTATAGTCCCGATCTTCAAGAAAGGGGATAAAAGGAGATGTGAGAACTACAGAGGAATCACCCTGCTATGCCACTGTGGAAAAATCTATGAAAAGATCCTGGAGAAGAGAATAAGAAGCAGTATTGAAAGTAGACTGCAAGAGGAGCAGTACGGTTTCAGACCGGGAAGATCAACAACGGACCTCATATTTGCGGTAAGGCAACTGCAGGAAAGGCACTATGAGTACGGGAAGGACTTAATCATGGCCTTTTTAGATATCGAGAAGGCGTATGACAGTATCTGTAGGGACAAGCTCTGGGATGTGCTGAACGCAAAAGGGATAGATGAAGAGATAACACGAAAAGTCAGAAAAATGTATGAGGGAACTGAGAGTTGTGTGAAAGTGGGGAGGGAACGTACTGCATGGTTCAAGCTGGAAAATGGGCTGCGACTTGGAAGTGCACTTTCGCCTTTATTGTTTATTATTGTTATGGATGAAATCCTACAGCAAGTATCAAATGCAATTGGAGATCATAAAATGAAAGCAGTGCTTTTTGCCGATGACCTGATGTTATGGGGAAATTGCGAGAAGGAGGTGCAAGAGCAGTTAGATGTATGGGATGCAACGGCAGCACAATATGGAATGCATTTCTCTGCAAAGAAAAGTGAAATAATTGTCACAACAAGGAAGAAGAATAGGCCAAATGTGGATATAACTTGTGGAGGGGAAAAACTACAAGTGGTAGAGAACTTCAAGTACCTGGGAAGCATGATTGAAAGTAAGGGAGGAAACGCAATGGAAATAAATGAAAGGTGCAGAAAAGCAGGGCAGTTCTACAAATGCATTAGGGGGCTTATTTGGAGCAAGGAGGTGCCACAGAAATCCAAGGGAATTATATACCGAACATACTTTGTCCCCATATTGACATACGGAAGTGAGACATGGATAATCCACAAAAGCGACAAAAGTAGAATACAGGCTAGTGAAATGAAGTTCCAGAGGAGCAGGTTGAGTGTAACAAGACGAGACAGATTGCGAAATGTGTATGTGAGGGAAAGACTAAAGGAGGACCCAGTACAGGACAGGATAGAAAAATCAAGACTGCAGTGGTATGGACACATGAAGAGAATGGATGAGGGAAGAATTCCAAAGAGGATGTTTGATCTGCAACTGGAGGGGAAGAGGCTCAGAGGAAGACCAAGAGATAGATGGGTGAAGGGAGTGACGGAATGTGTGACGAGAAGAGGAGAGAACTGGACGAAGGTGGAAGAGGGGGAATGGTGGAAAGACAGAACACAATGGAGAGGCTTATGTTCCCGACAGACCCAGCCAGTGGCTGGAAACTGTCCAAGATGATGATGATGATTAAACGTTATCTGTGGTTATCGTGGTAGACTCGAAGCGGTCTCTATTTACTTTAAGTTTTACTTTCACAGTGAAAACTGTATAACCGATCTTCCTGGCTCGTCGATTACACCACATATTGCCTATGATCATTGTAGGGTTATACTTCTAGAATTATCTTCCGTCTGCGAAGAAGAACACACATTGGAAACTGGTTATAACTGTGTAGATTTATACTGAGTTGACTTGGCACCTTAACATGAGAGTATTACTTTCCTGTTGCTTATGGACATTAAAGCACTATCTCGAAGTATTGTTCACTGTTAGATCACTTGGGAGTTTATTAACTTTACGGATGTTTTCAACATTTAGATACCGCTGTATATTTTTCAATCGTAAAACATGATTATTTCGTCTTACATGTTGACCACACTGTTTGCTAACAAAAATCAGCTTAACTGTGGTGGACCATTGCGTAGTAATTACTTCCGCATTCTCTGGAGTAGCTGAAGTATCGAATCGAATTCGTTCCTTTAGTTCTTGAGTAAAAGAATCTTTAATTTTGATTCAGTCGTTATTGTGTTGGATTTTGTGTTTTGAGTTGGGGAGCTTTAGACGCTTTGAATGAAGCGATGCGCCCTGCTTCAGAAGCGAGATATGTAGATTGTACTCGCCAAGAGGCAAGAGTCATTGGTTTTTCTGTCACCTACATATTTTCAGTAAACATCTGCAATTAGAACATCGAATTAGCGTTTAGATGACTATGTATGTGTTGGAGAAGTACCAGAAAACTGTAGTGTGATGTGACTTCGCATCATGTTACTAGTAATGGTACTGCATATGAAAACACTCTTCGATTTACATTCCAGTACATTGTCTCAATACGTAATGCAACTACAGAAACTTCCGAGAATGTTTGACTTGTAGAGACAGATATCCTCACTGAGTTTTTCTCCATGTTCAAGTGCTGGAATCAAATATTCTCAAATTTATAGCTTAGTTTCACAATGAGAATGGTGTCACCCATATCTCCCCATTTTGATTAAGCATACATACGGTATGTCTTATCGTTGGTTCGTGGTGTTATTTTCTGCCGTCGGTGAAAAAGAAAAGTCGTAAACAGGCTCCAGCTGTGTAGGGTCATACTGAGATGACATGGCAGTGTAGCAAAAACATTATCTTGTCCTGTCACTTAAATAAGTTCAATTAATATCTTGGAGCACTGTCGAATGTTAAACCTATTAGCTGTTTATGAGCTATTTTTGTGTTTTCTTCATGTAGAAACCGCTGGGTAAATTTCAATCTCAAACATAGTTATTACGTCGTACGCGTTACTGTTTAGATCATATGACGATGAAGTGTGTTTTAGATTTAGGGTTTTTCATGACTGACACAAAGAAGGAACAGTGCAGCCTTGAGAGAATACATTGACTCGGCAATATGGATAGCTGTAAAAATCGTATTCTCGTCATATACCGCGGAAGGATGTTTGATTTAAGCCATCAGATTGAAGCGTAGTTTATTAATTAGTAACTTCAACCCACCACCAACACACATGCAAAACAAATTTTTGTTCCTGCCCCAGGGGAAGGTATTCTGCATATCATGCTGTAATAGGTGACAAAATGTGAAGTCGTAATAACCGAACTAGATGTATATCTGAAAGTAATGTAGTATCGTAATGACTTGGGAATTAAGTTTAGTCTAGTAGTGAAGCCTTCAGATAGTTGCTATCAAAACAAATTTATTGTCTTCAGAGTAAATGTACCACTTATGACACGGTATTGCTCGACTTTTGAATAACTTTTTATTTTGATTCATCTACTACGAATTACTAACACAGAATTTAAATAACTAATTCTCGACTACTAAAAATGTATAAGCTCAATCAATTATATAGACTGTACATGTCGTTTATGTTACAGGCAGCTGCTTTTATAACAAAATCTACGGTTACAGACATGTTGGCACGGTCCCAGATTTTTCTTGCGATGGAGTTGTGAGACACTGCTGCAAAACTTACTCGTAGACACGGTCTGGTCATGTCTAACGTGCTGTTTACTATCGTTACAGCAATGTTCCGACGCATGAAGATTTTCTTCTCCCGGTGTTTGGGAGGGGAGAAAGAAGAGGGTCTGCGACTGGAGAACTTGGTCGCTGTTCGGGGTACTGTACAGGTGAGCCACGTTACGTTTCATCACTGGTGACGTAACTTGAAAAGCAGTAAAGTCTGAGAGCTACCTATTTGTACATAACATGGTCAGTAGATATTGCAAACTCATACGATTTAATGTAAATGAATATTTGATTCGGTATAAATGTGGTGTCACCGCTAGACACCACACTTGCTAGGTGGTAACTTAAATCGGCCGCGGTCCTGTAGTACATGTCGGACCCGCGTGTCGCCACTGTGTATTCGCAAACCTAGCGCCACCACATGGCAGGTCACAAGACACGGACTTGACCTCGCCCCAGTTGTACGGACGACATAGCTTGCGACAAGACGTATCACGTCTTCCTCTCATTTGCCGAGAGACAGATTAAATAGCCTTCAGCTAGTTCATCGCTACTACCTAGCAAGGCGCCAATGGTATCACTGCTAATTGCTTACTACTATGCAAGAGATGTATTTCAACAAGAAGAACATCATTAAAAGTTAAGTATATTAAAATCTCTCTTCTTTTCTTTATAGTTTTCATCCAGTCTCCTGTTTCAGAATTTACGCCCGTCTGCGTTAGTTTCGCGTGCACCTAGCCACTCATTGTGTCGAGATCTTAGGGAATCGACACAACAATAAACATGCCATGTGACACGTCATTGTAAATAACACGTCTTTGATAGGCATCTGCTCGAGTGATGATTGTGACGATTATATGAAATACCAGCTGAATACCTAACTCCGTCCAAACAGGCCTCTGAAGTTCCAAAGGTACCGATCGACAGCTTCGTCATCTTCAGGCGATAGACATCACTGTATGGAGGAGCATGTGATTAGCATACTGCTCTTCTGGATCGTGATCAGATATAAAATGCCGGCACCAACGAATGTCACTGACGGGTGGATGGATTTGTTGATCACTGGAGCTCATAACAGTCTTCACCGTAAAACTTGAGCTTATCTCCAGACCTACAAAAAAATTTTAAAATTTGCAATAGTCGTTTCGACTTCACGCAAAACAAAGAGCTTGAGTCCTCTTCCAAATTTACATCTGCCTTCGTATCAAAAGATAAAGCGCCGAAAAATATGCAGTATAACAATTCTAATACTACATGCGCCACAGATATAGTGGTCGTTTAACATGAGTATGAAGCCATTAGAAATGTGTCCTATTCAAATTGGAGCCGGAGTGACTTCATGCATGTCAAAGTCGTGTATTCTCTGACCTGCAGGGTAGCCTCACACTGTGTCTCGCTGTGTTCCCTGCAGACCTCCTTCGCTGCATAATCTGCTGGCTTTTTCCCCCAGATTCCACTGGCCCTAGCTCCTCTCCTCCGTGTTATTACCATATTATATCTGACTTGTCGCATTAGGTAAGATAATGTTGATAATCGAACCTGAATGCTGATTAAACAATTCTGACGACTGTATTGAAGCCCATTAAACTTAACACTGACCTCAGACTTGGGCAGTTGATTCTAACCATTTATCATTCCGGGAAATTGGGTGTGGTATTTGTTAACACTGAACAAATAATTATGTGAGAGGCTTGAGAATGGTTACATTCCTCTCAAGTTGTAAAGAATTATGGTGAAAAATATTCTAGGAGCAGAGCTAAACTTAAATTGCTGCCAACGCAATCGACTGAAGAAGACATTACAGACCATCTGGTTGCCCAGCCAGTTACCTGCTGACCGTGTTCAATATGAGACTAACCAAAGGAAATGTACAGTGTAGTCAGAGAACAGAGAAACAGGAACTGTTAGCAAAACTTGTTACAGTCCCACTTACTTTTCTTTACAGAGAAAGAACAAGGAGGAGCTCGTAATAAAAAGACCGTGGTTCAAGGAGTTACATTCTAGGCCTCTGTCATTGCAGTTTAACTCATAATACGTAGGATAATGGTAGTAAATGTCGGAAGAACAGAATTCTATCTGATACTACAAATAGTCAGTGAATACTCACTATCACTGTCTCTAGGCCAAAAATTCGAAATAAATGTAAGAATCCGTAACACATGTATATGTAAAGAACTAGCGCTATCTCTGAATTACCTACATGCTCTACGACTAATCAAACTAATAAGTTCTTTTCGTTACAGGAGCGTCAGTTCACCCTGGACTCGTTTTTTGAGGAGATACTGCAGAAGCGGCTGCAGGAAGAGAAAGAAGTCCTTTCTGTTTCGGTGAGTGTAAATTACAACAGTAGATGGAATAGTAGCATTTCATTTCAAAGTGAATTTTTCGTTTTCTCACTACATGATAACTATCGAATATGAAACTAGTTACTGGTCTGCTTCCGGGTGTTAGGCTGAATTGTTGTGTTCATTTTGTGCACATTGCTTCGACGGACGTCCCAGCGACCAACTTCATGTACTGCGAACTTTGCAGTAATGTGTTTTCGGTGCTTGGACTCAAACCAGTCAGGAAACGCCACACGACCTGAAGAACGTGGGTCGGTCAGTTGCTGAAATGTTGACCATAGAGCAGGAACAACAACACGGCATAACTTCAGAAGCACATCGTTAACCAGTCGTGCCCAGAAAATGTTAAAGATAATGGGATAGCCGGCCGCGGTGGTCTCGCGGTTCTAGGCGCGCAGTCCGGAACCGTGCGACTGCTACGGTCGCAGGTTCGAATCCTGCCTCGGGCATGGATGTGTGTGATGTCCTTAGGTTAGTTAGGTTTAAGTAGTTCTAAGTTCTAGGGGACTGATGACCACAGATGTTAAGTCCCATAGTGCTCAGAGCCATTTGCACCATTTGATAATGGGATATTAGATATTTGTTGGTATTAATTGCTGCTGAGACATCTCATGACTGGTGTTTCTTGGATACTAAGTTGAGTTACTAGATATTAAGTACCGACACATGTACACTTGTAAATTTGTGATAAATGTAACACCTCGTAACTCTTTTATATGATAGGAAATAGCATTAATTGTGGACTACTGCACATGTTGGATAACATAAAACTAAGAAGTTCTTTTCCAACAGGAGCGTCAGTTCACTTTGGACGCCTTTTTTGAGGAGATTCTGCAGAAGCGGCTGCAGGAAGAGAAAGAAGTCCGTCCTGCTCCGGTTAGTATAAATTCGAACAGTATAGTGAATAGTAGCATTTAGTTTGAAAGCGAATTTTTCGTTTTCTCACTACATGATAACTTACTCTCGAAGATGGTACTGGTTACTGGTCTGCTTCCGGGTGTTAGGCAGAATTGTTGTGTACATTTTGTGCACAATACTTCAACGGACGTCCCGGCCATCAACATCATGTGCTGCGAACTTTGCGGTAATGTACGCTCTGCTTGACTCAAATCAGTCAGGAAACGTCTCACGATCTGAAGAAGATGGCTCGGTCAGTTGTTGAAATTTTGACCACAAAGCAGCAACAGCAACACGGAATAACCTCAGAAGCACACCATTAACCAATCGTACCCAGAAAATGTTAAAGATAATGGGATATTAGCTATTTGTTAGTATTAATAGTCGCTGTGAAGTGAAACAAAATGTGTTAGTTGGATACTAAATTGAATTACTATATTATTAATATCGATATCTGTACCCTGCTAATTTTTGATAAATGTTGCAATTAATTACACTTTTATATGATAGGAACTAGCACAAATTGTGAATCACTTCACATGTTTGATAACATGAAAGTAATAAGATCTTTTCCAACAGGAGCGTCAGTTCACGCTAGACGCTGTTTTCTTGGAGTTGCTGCAGAGACGGCTGCTGGAGGAGGATTAAGGCGGTGCTGTTACGGTGAGTGGTACTTCGATCTGTGTAGAGAAAAACAGATTTTGGTTTCTAAGTGTATTTCACGTTTCATGACCACATGGTAGCTCCCTTCAGAAGGGAAATCTTGAATATATATTCCGAGTCTACAGTTTTACGATTTTTAATATAACTGAAAAGCTATCAGCTTAGATATATCACCATGGCTACCAAATTCTATGGTCGATCCATAAATTTGTTGGTGCCCATAGACTGCCCTTGTTTTATACCAGTTGTGAACTATGATCAGATGCATAATTCTTTCGTGACCTACATAACTTTTCGCTCTAGTATTGGTAGGATATACTTAATCTCAAGAATGAATGGTACATACAATACGTTTGGCTACCCTTTCACATTACGGAAAGCCTTTCAGAAAATATTCTCCTATGTCCCCTTCTGCCCATAAAACAGTTATTAAGTTGTCAGCACAGCGTCACCTTGAGCGTCCCACGATTGTACTTGGTATTTTAATCCCATTTCTTACGCTGCGTGATCGTTTATTTTTCCGTCACGTAGGTATCCACGAAGCTCTCCGAATTTGAACTGAACACTTGCACAACTTGTTTTAAGAAACTCTACTATTTTGGTATGGATGCATTTGCCAACAGTCACAATCCTCTCCATTCCTTAATGAATATAGTTCAGATGAGGATAATAGATCAGTTTGCGTGAGGTATCCACTAACTCATAAATATTATGATACTTGTAACAGCTATCTACCATCATGATGCAATAATTTTGTAGACCGTTTCACCACAATAGATCACACTCCGGGAGGAGAAAATAGGCAAACATTCAATGTCGGTAGTTTTCAAATTTTCGATAAATAGTATTCTAGGGCTCATGAGTTTGGGCGATAGAAACACTCCTTCTATCGATACAGGAAACGACCATTTATTAGCATGGGGTTCTACGATAATTTAGCACTTTCCTTTACAGATGTCGTATCAACCCACCATAAAAGGGCGACGTTTCTAATTTTGAAATTTATATTTGTCGGCAGATCACTCCGGTGTCCTCCGCGCCCACCTTGGAGGTCTGCACTTCACACCGCGCAGCTCTTGATATCCGCCATGCCAGACGCTGGATGTGTTCACGCGTGGCCACCAACGCGACGTCTGGAGAAGACCGTCTGGCTGCTAAAATGTGCGACCGCGATATCGCGGCCAATACCACCTGAAACCACAGTTACCAGTCCAATAAATGTTTGGATTAATGATATAACACGTCTCGTTATTTCTTTTGTTTGCTACAGGCGGCGTTGTGGTAATGCAAGGGACTCGCATGAGGGTGGTTGAAATTCTCTTTCGACCAGCAAGGTCTAGGGGTCGATGGCTTCTCTTAGTAGATTAAGGCAAACGCAATAATGGTTCCTTAGAAATAAAACTCATTCGATTTTCTCTCCAATGCGAGCCCCGTTTGCCATTACCTCTCCGTCGATGAAAGTGGAAGGTAGACGTGCATAATTCCTACTTGTTATTTTTATTAGAGTAAGAAGTTGAATATAAGCAATAATAGCAATAAAAAACTGTTGTGACAGTGGCACTGGAATGGAAAAATTTTGAATCAACAGGCTTTTTCTTTCAAAATTTGCGTATGAAGCTTAACAGGAAAATCATTGACACTAATGATAACACTCGAAAGAGTAGAGTACTTACAAAAGTCTGCTCCTAAGGATAACAAAGTAGTCCCTAGAATACCGATATTTACTGTTCAACTCAGTGAGCCACATGTAATATGGCCCTACACACGCAGGAACTAAATCGTAATCAACATTTGACGCCATCAGCATACATTGTTCACTCATCAACTACTGTCTATACTTGTACGTAGAAAACTAGACTGATCAGCCAGAACATTACGACCATCTACCTAATAGTCGATATGTCCAACTCTGGCACGGTTATCAAGGGCGACGTGTCGTGGCAGCGATGCAATGAGGCGTTGGTAGGTCTCTGTAGGGAGTTGGTACCACATCTGCACACGCAAGTCGTAAAATTCCCGTAAATTCAGAAGAGGAGTGCTATGAGCTCTGACGCCACGTGCCGAGATGTCTTCGATCGGATTCAGATGTGTCGAGATGCGAGGGCCAACACATCAACTGGAATTAGGGATTCTGTTCCTCGAACCACTCCACACACTCCATTCCATCACACTCCTGGCCTTGTGATATGGCACCTTCTCTTGTTGAAAAATGCCACTGCCGTCGGAAAACACCATCGTCAGGAAGGGATGTCCGTGGTCTGCAACCAATGCACGGCACTCCTATTGCCGTCATGGTACACTGCACAAGCTCCACTGGACCCATCGATGTTCCCCAGAGCATAATGGAGCCGCATCCAGCTTGTCTCCATAACGTACTACAGGCGCAAAGGAGCTGTTGCCCTACAAGAGACGGATTGGTGCCCTCCCATCGGTATGATGAAGGAAGCATCGAGATCAATCAGACCATACAACGCTCTGCCACTGCGCCAACGTTCAGTGCCGACGGTCACGAGACCAATTTAGTCGTAGTTGCAGATGTTGTGGTGTTAACATTGACACATATATGTGTCGTCGGCTGTGGAAGCGCTTCCGTTACGAGTGTTCGGTACACTGCGTTGAGACACACTTGTAGTCTTTCTAGCATTAAACTCTAATGTTCGTTCTGCCATAGTTCGTCGCCTGTCCTGTTTTACCGGTCTGCCCATCTTACGACGTCCGACATCTGTAATGAGGGGTGGCCTCGACAAGTCATGCAGTTTCCGAAATGGACGTGCCAAGCCTCCGGGCCATCACAATCGGCCCTTGGTCAAACTCAGATAGATCGCTGGCCTCCCCCATTCTACACTCGGACGGCACGCTCACAGATACTACATGCATAGTGCGTTTGTCTGACCAGCAGTCATTCCTCGCCATGTGATGCTGCTGTCGCCTGGACGGGTTTATATCGACAGTCGGTCGGTGGCCATAACATTGCGGGTGATCAGTATTGAGACACATAAATCAAAGCACACTTAGTATAATCAAACTGATGCTGCAATTCACTGAACTGCACAGGGGCCGACCGCGGTGGTCTCGCGGTTCTAGGCGCGCAGTCCGGAACCGTGCGACTGCTACGGTCGCAGGTTCGAATCCTGCCTCGGGCATGGATGTGTGTGATGTCCTTAGGTTAGTTAGGTTTAAGTAGTTCTAAGTTCTAGGGGACTAATGACCACAGCAGTTGAGTCCCATAGTGCTCAGAGCCATTTGAACCATTTGAACTGCACAGGGCAAACATCAATTGATTAGCATGTGGATGTGACCTCAAGCGAGTGAACAAATGTATTAATGAGGTATTAATGGTGCGAACATATTGCTCAGCCTTAAGGTCGACTGAGAATTCAGAGAGAGTTCATGACCGCTGCTTCTTATACTGTGGCCGCTACGCCCTATGATTTGTTATGACCTTAAATTACACTTTCAGAACTAACGTTGCAGAGGCAAATGATGTTCCAGATGGCAGGTTTTTATTTTATTTTTTTATTTATTTCACCAAAAGTAAAGAAGAGTCGTTTGAAAGATTTATGGGGGGTACGACATGCGCTAGATGCGTAGTGTTTACATCTGGACCACCTTGACGTTAGGATTTTGTCACAGACTGGAGCGTTCTGCAATGTTCATGGCTGTACAGGTAACTTCAACCTGAAGAAAATGACACAGTTATTATGTCCCAAAAATAAAGTAATGAAAACGATTAAGAATATCTGGGTAATTTTAAGATATTTCGTTGGATAACAATGATAAGTAACTTATTTTACACCTCTCTAAGGACTTCCGTGTGAAATAATAACGCAAACGCAAAATGTTAATATTTGAACCATTTTTCGTCAGTTGCAGCTTAGATTTTCCTTTATTATATAGATAAAAACTGATTACAAATGTACTGTATGTTATAGACACCTGAAATGCCTACAACGATTAGGCGAAAAAGTTTGGTACACACACGTAAATTCAGTAGTAAAGGACGTAATATCCTCTTATCTCTGTGAAAAAATGCAATTAGATTTTTCGCAGATAATAACGTCACTTACTATCTTGTCAAGTCATTAGATGACCAACATGAATTGCAAAATGATTTAGATAAGATATCTGTATGGTGCGAAAAGTTGCAACTGACTATGAATAAAGAAAAGAGTGAAGTGATTCACATGAGTACTAAAAGAAATCCGCTAAACTTCGATGTAAAATCAACTAAATACTTAGGGATTACAATTACAAATTACCTAAACTGAGACGATCAAATAGATAATGTTGTGGGTAGAGCAAACCAAAGACTGTGATTCACTGCCAGAACACTTAGTAGGAGCAACAGGTTTACTAAAGAAACTGCTTGTCGGCCGTATTCTGGAGTATTGCTGTGCGGTGTGGGATCCGCAACATGTGGGACTGACGGATGGCATCGAAAAAGTTCAATGAATGGCGGCTCATTTTGTACTATCTAGAAATAGGGGAGATAGTGACACACACATGATACTTGAATTGGAGTGTCAATAATTAATACAAAGGCGTTTTTCGTTGCGACGAGATCTTCTCATGAAATTTCAATCACCAGTTCTCTCCCTCGGTTGGTAAAACATCGTGTTGGCACCCACCTACATAGGGAAAAATGATCATCATGATAAAATAAGAGAAATCAGGGCTCGCACAGAAAAATTTAAGTGCTCGTTTTCCCTGCGCGCCGTTCGAGTGTGGAACGGTAGAGAGCTTGAAGGCGATTCGTTGAACCCTCTGCCAGGCACTATATTGTGAATAGCAGAGTAATCATGTAGACGTAGACATTTTAGTTCATGGCAGCTGTTAACAATAGAAGGGTTACACAAAAAATCGAAATGGCAGGTAATAACTCCCGACATACAACACAAAAAACTAGGATAAGGCGATAAAACGTAAAATTATAAGATACTTCAATACTGCATTTGATAGTTTATAGATATGGAAAAAATGTAAGGTGAAACAAATAACTTTTCTTCCTAAAATGTGTCCGGTGTTATGCTGTACGATAATGGAATAGTAAAGTGATTTGTATTCGTCACAGTTGTCTAAATAACTTTCAGAATGTTTTTGGTTACGCTGTGCTTAAGGTAGGCCACGCCGGAATATCTTTTTTCAGAATAATGTGATAGCAAAACCTTCTACTGCTGAATAGAAACAAACTTCGCCTCCTACTCCACACACTTTTATTTTACCTTGAACAGCACCATGACTTGTACATTTCAATAAGTCTCTTTCACATTGTTGCGTAAAACTTAGGTACACAGCTCTTAAATTTATTTGTTGTTGTGATATCGTTCAGTAGATTGCTAGGTATGTACCATTTTAGCGTATTTTCTAAATATATTACCAGCACAACAAATAAGCTGATGCATTTTGGCTTATCCTTAATTCGAAACTGTTAAAATTTAATAAGCCCCACTAGAAACATGTGTGGGCAACATAAAATTCAGGTCCACTAGGAATAAAACTTCACCGATCGCCCCTGTTTGCTAACATTACATGGGAATAGACTAACCTATCGGGAGGGCTCTGATCTGTTACATCAAAAGTGGAAACTGGACACGTTAATGTAACACAGAACACGAAGACGTAGAATTGAAAGGTACTGGAGGCCCCATTTGTTCAATGGATGGACGAACATAGATATCTAATATTCCTGAGATGTAAAAGTTCTTCAAATTTGTGAACGGTTGATTTACTTTAACTGAAGGATAATGAAAGGAAATAAAAATGAAATCTGAAGTAAACTTAAGCGAAAGTTTAAATTCTATGAGAGTGTTACTATGGCCATTTGGATGTGCAATGAAGTATCTGAAATAAAACAAAGGTCATGATTCGTACATTAGTGGGGAATAGTGGGGGTGCGGCACTGTGTCTCAAGTATGGTGAATTATTTGGGAAGACGAGAGCCTTCGATAATACCCGTCCGATTTGAGAAATAACATCGTCACAAGCCTCAAAATGCAACACAATTTTGGTTTAAAAATGGCTGTCAAGACGTCATAATCACCAGATCCCATAAAACCAAAGTATAAAAATCAAATTCAGGAACATAAAAATTCTGAATAATAAGTATTGAGCATTACTAGGATAACTGTGGCAATTTGGGGAGATATATTCTCAGGTAAAAACCAAACATACTGAAGTGTTCAAAACAAAACAACCAGAAGAATACGATGAAGAATAGTGTTCAGAGGTTGGCATCGAAAATGCAAAAATAAAGCATCAAATTAGAGAAATTCAACTGATATCGAGGACACCACACCACGTATATAAATCAACTGAAAAGCCAAACATCAATACAAAAAACCAAAAGGCAATATCAGTACAGAAAGCGGAAAAGTAATACCAGTACAGGTAGCCAATGTCACGAAAGTTAACGAAATACGGTAGCAAGCACATCACTTACCTACATAGCTCGACCGAACACTCCAATACCGATACAGAAAGCAAGAAATGACAGAAATGGACAAAATGCAGTAACATGGGTTCACCAATAAAACTCAACAGAAAATCGCAAAATCCCTGAAATTACGCGTAAATACTCTTCGTGTTCTTAGACGTGAGTTGTTACGCACTAAACGGGATCCGGCGAATTTATTCTGTAGGACCTACAGTATAGGCAACCAAAATCAACCAAATCTGCTACATCTTTGTAGATTACTTTCAATTACCAACATCGTGTTCCTCACACTTTACGTTAGAATAAACAGTCTTCATTTACAATAACCTTTTGAAGACTTACGTTTTTCTTAATTGTTGATGTATCAGCTTTCCTTATTCAGTAATATTACTATTACTATTCACAAAGTCATTAATTTCATTACATTACAGGCTGGCTCACCTTTGAAAAAAAATATGCGTAGAAGTTCACATAACTTGTAATCACTGTGTACTCAAGTTACCAAGACAACCAAAGATAACGTTTGAACTCTAGCTGATTAGGAACGTAAGCGGAGTACAGCGTAAACTCGTCCTTTTGTTAAGTAACTAAATTTGTGAATTCAGTAACATGCCTCTCCATCAAAATTTGCAACACTATGTATATATGCAACACAGATTAAAACGCAGCATAAGGTGGCAAAGCTAGCGCCCCTAACGAAAACAAACCAACGCTCCACACACGTATGATGTCACCCACTGCAACACCAATACGTCACAGCTCAAGCCCGACAGGCGATATCGAAGTTTCAGGTCGAGCCAATTACTGTTTTGTCACCGACATTCTGTCTTTCCCAAGTCAGTTTATTTTACTTGTTAAATTAGCGCCATAATACTGCAGCTCAGCACTACAATGACTTCCGATGATTAACTCGTGCCGACAGAATATTGTCTACTGAAACAACAATCAGTCTTTGCAGTCGATACACTTTTCCGTTTCATCCTGTTGGCGGTAGACACCTCCATGCTTGTAATACGGGAGGGATCTGGTGAGTTATATGTGTCCCGCCGAGACTATGCAGTTTGGTTGTTCCCATAGTTTTCGCTTTGGTTACATGTTGTCGGAAGGCTCTATACCAATAAGCTCTGAATGTTGCGACGTCTGAGCAAAATGCTGCTGTTTCTGCAACGATTCCTGGTGTTGCTAGCTTACTAACAAGTGAATAATCCAAGAATCAATAGCCCAAATTAACTTTTCCAGTCTAGCATAAATGCCCTCTTTCAGTCGCACCAGTTCCTTACCATCGTGCCGAGCGATGAGAACTTACATGTGGTGAGCCATGGGATACCTTTACTGTATGCAGATTTCTAGTACTTCTAGAACAGAAATCACACACAGGAATACACTCAGCCGAAGAATGAAGTACTGGTCATAGCTCCTCTTTTAACAGCAACTTCTCGTAGTTAGTTGGCCAACGAAAGTCGCTAAGCTGCTGGAAAAAACGGCAGGTCAACCGCGTTTTCAACAAAATACACATAGTTATTGTCCTATATCACTGACTCCGTTCGGTTCTGGAAAAGTGGAATATGTTTTATGATCACGCATTACGACCTTCTTCGAGATCGAGGAAGATCTTCTACAAAAATCATTACGGATTCCACAAACAGACATCCAGCGACATTCAGTTCAATATCATCGTCAATAAGATCTAGAGAAGAAGAGAACGAGCCCCAGGTTAATGCTGTTTTCCTTCACTTCTCCCTGTCGCATTCTCGTTTAGTGAACAAAGCACGAGCAAGCGGCAGTTCGTCCTGTGGCAAGCGGAGCAGTGTACCCAACAGAAATATTCGTCTAACAGAATATTACAGTGCATAAAAATTTTAAATTTAAAATCATCTATTCTTCTTCCTCTACGACAGAAAAGTTCTCAGTTATGAGGCGTTGAAAATTTCAGACATTTGTCACAGAAGACAAAACAGAAAAAAGACGGATTTGTCCAAATCACAATATTTTAGGGAAAGCGGTTTTACACAACAACTGGATAGAGCTTGTATTCAGCCAATGGGAGGACACTGCGGCGGCGCGGTTCCTTCCGTCCTTTATCTGCAGCTACCGGTGAACTCGCTGCAGCAGATCGACGGTAGGAAAGTCGAGCAGAAACCTACCGTACTGCAACTCGCACCGGGCTGCATACAACGTAACTATTCAAAAAATGAGGAAAAGGTCTTAATATTGAGTGAAAGGTGGAAGTACTGGCAAAACTTTGCTGTATTCTTAACCTTGATATTGTACACGTTCACTCCCAAGCCAGTGCTAATCTTAACAAAGCCATGCACAAACCCTTTTATTCGCGTTATCAAGATTATAGTAACGTATTTCCAGAAATTTGAACAGCTACTAAGCACGGATTCTCCTTAAATGAAAATTCTCGCCATGCTATTAAGTTTTCGGTGTCTAATGCATCCTAGTCTGGCAGAACAACATCGACTGTATTCAGTTTTTTTAAGCATCTATATTGCTGTGAACATACACAAAGCAAATTCTTGTGAATCTTGGTTTTCGTGTGCAGCAGTGGATCTTTGTGAATATGATTTTGTGGAAAATTCGACCAACTTCGAGAATTTGAGTTGTTGGACAAAGGCAATCAGCCTGTCAGTCACTTTTGAGTGATAATTGTGTTTGATTCGTTGGCGCAGACGAGTGTACAGTTTCTCCCAATGAACTATATTTTAGAAAAATTAGTAAGTTTAGTTCCGTCTATGGTGGATTCCTTAACCTTAATGAAAGTGTCTTCAGCCGAGCTCAAGACGTCCTAAACACGAGGAACGGACGCACAACATCAACAAAAGCGGAGGATAATGGAATGTAGTCGAATTAAGTCGGGCGATGCTGAGGGAATTAGATTAGGAAATGAGACACTTCAAGTAGTAAAGGAGTTTTGCTATTTGGGGAGCAAAATAACTGATGATGGTCGAAGTAGAGTGGATATAAAATGTAGACTAGCAATGGCAAGGAAAGCGTTTCTGAATAAGAGAAATTTGTTAACATCGAGTATAGATTTAAGTGTCAGGAAGTCATTTCTGACAGTATTTGTATGGAGTGTAGCCACGTATGGAAGTGAAACATGGGCGATAAATAGTTTGGACAAGAAGAGAATAGAAGCTTTCGAAATGTGGTGCTACAGAAAAATGCTGAAGATTAGATGGGTAGATCACATAACTAATGAGGAGGTATTGAATCGAATTGGGGAGAAGAGGAGTTTGTGGCACAACTTGACTAGAAGAAGGGATCGGTTGGTAGGACATGTTGTGAGGCATGAAGGGATCACCAATTTAGTACTGGAGGGCAGCGTGGAGGGTAAAAATCGTAGAGGGAGGCCAAGAGATGAATACACTAAGCAGATTCAGAAGGATGTAGGCTGCAGTAGGTACTGGGAGACGAAGAAGCTTGCACAGGATAGAGTAGCATGGAGAGCTGCATCAAACCAGTCTCAGGACTGAAGACCACAACAACAACAACATGGGCAGGGCCCTACAAACAACTCTTAATTTTGCTGATCTATAGCACCAATTGGACCGAATTTGGCACTATATTCCTCTGGACGACATGCAACAAGTCTATCAATCAATGCCAGCCGAACAGCTGCTTGCATAAGCGCCAGACATAGATAATTATCTTACAGACTTACTCAATTTGTGTAGCTCTTTCTCGTGAATAAACCATTCAATTTTTGAAATGGGACTCCTTCATTTGTCTGTACATGAACATCACATCCACTGATTTCCGCGCTATTGGTATAATTCCTTCTTGTCGCGTCGTATTTTCTTTAATTTTTTAAAAAGTGTACTTGGTATCTCTAATTGTTAAGTGGACCTGGACTTGAAATGTCTGAAATTTTCGAAAACAATTCTTGTCACCATCTGAAAGACAATTTTATCCCGTTTCAAAAAATGTGTTTTTTATCTTCTTCTGAGTTCTTGATTTGGTCTTAAACGCTTTTTGAACAAATGTCTGCAAACCAACCACGCTCATGCGACAGGCAAGGAATAGCACCATAAACATTTCTTGACTGCCACAGTCGTGGAAACAATAAAGCCAATATACAGGGACCTTGCAGATACAAAATTACTTAGCAGATGTCTACACGGCCGTACACAAAACCCTAATGAGAGTTTCAACAGCTGCGTGTGGCAACGAGTACCAAAAACAGTGTTTGTTGGATGGACAGTACTCAAAATGGGGTTAAAGGCGCTGCAGTCTGGAACCGCAAGACCGCTACGGTCGCAGGTTCGAATCCTGCCTCGGGCATGGATGTTTGTGATGTCCTTAGGTTAGTTAGGTTTAACTAGTTCTAAGTTCTAGGGGACTAATGACCTCAGCAGTTGAGTCCCATAGTGCTCAGAGCCATTTTTTGAACTCAAAATGGGTGTGACGGATTCTGTCGTCTGTTTCAGTAATGGTGTAATCAGCAGGATAAAAGTAATGGACATATTAGGCATCCAGGCAGTAAATAATATGATAGCTGCTCTGACTGCCATAGATCGTCAGCGACTAGTTGAAGCTGAAAGGGCTGTGGAAGCCACCACTAAAGAGTCCAGAGTAAGGAAAAGGCTCCTGAAGAAGTCTGCAGAGGATAAAGAAGCAGCTGGCCAGGAAGATTATGCTGCTGGAATGTTCTGAAAGAGGCATATGGTGAGTCACAAACACTGCGAATATTCTTTTCTCATTTTCTCGAAACTACATTTTCAGAACATTAGGTACATATAACTTCTCAATGGTTTCATCCATGTTCACCAAATTTCTCGCAAGTGAAGAATGGGATAGCATCTTTGTATTGTGCCTTTTACATCGCAGAAATGATCTATGTTTGTCATTCTGTATATAATTTTAGCGGTATTTTTAGACAAAATAATAATGTGGTATAACAAGGGTTATCCTATTTCCTCAGATATACTCCAAACTACGTGTTCCAATGAATGTTGACAGCAGCCTGTCACAGTCTGAATGCTATTAGGCTGATGATGGACCAGAAAATGGTACCAGAATGGGAAGTGTATTATAAAAACACCTATTAGGCAAAATACTGTAATTCTTAAACTGTAAAAGAAATTTTAATAAATTTCCTTATACAGCTTGAGTTAATGTTATTCATTGTTGGTAAAAAACCACACCTTCCTCCGCATTGTAGATGAAGAGTAATGTGCACTGAGAGCGAGCTATGAAAATGTAGCCCGTTCACGTCCAGGTCCCTTAAAGAGACACTGATGCATTTATTGCGTCGTCAGACACTGCCGCCTTTTGGCAGCTATGACATGTAGTTTCGGACATCGACATCTGAGAAAAAAAAATATTGTCCCTTTAGGCGACAGATAATGTATTTTGTTTCCACATGTTTTATACCAGGAAATATCTGGGATTGGTTGATAGGACCCTCCCTGAGACAACAACCGGTTTTTCTGGATGCAATTTACAGTAGTTTTGCAGCTATGTGAGAGTAGGGGGGAGATCAGCATCAAATTAATCTTCGGACTGAAAACCATAGCAACAATGTAATGTATAAATGTAATAGTAAAACTCGAATCATCAAAACGAAAGCTGGTTCGAACACCATAGTACTTTGGTCGTGTTGCTTCCTCCATTCTTTTAATTGATTCAGCGGGTCTGTTACAGGTGGCTCTGCAGTTTAACATGGAATACAAGCCATATACTAACCTCGCATTTATCACATTAACAAATCATTGTCGAACTTGAATGAAGCGGCAAGTGTTAAAAAAAATAAAAATAAAATAAAAAAAAAGCTTCTGACAAACCTCGGATAGAACCCTGTGGCCTAGACTGATACTTAGCCTGTGAACCACCGAACAAATTTGAAATAATAAAATTATTTATACTTTCATTAGTTACTGAAACAGATCGTCTAACATTGATAACGTTAAAAATTACTTGTTGCTTTCCAACGTGAAATATGCATGCATTGTGATAAGAGTGAAGCTCTCCACTACACGGCACTGTATTGTAGAACGTCCGCTTTGAATGGATAACTGAGTGAAAGAGTGAAGTTATTCACATAAGGATTAAAAGAAATCCGCTAAATTTCGATTACACGATAAGTCACACAAATCTGAAGGCTGTAAATACAACTAAATACTTAGGGATTACAACTACAAATAACCTAAACTGAAACGATCACATAAATAATGTTGTGGGTAGAGCAAACCAAAGACTGCTATTCACTGGCAGGAAAACGGTTCACGATTGGTCTAGTTGACACTGCACGTAAATAAAAGTAACGTACTGCATTGGATACAATAACAACCGGAAAGTGCCTCAGAATAGCTATCGTATATGGACTAAAGAGGGAAGACCAACAAAAAATTGTCGCAGAGAAGCAGAGGAGTATCAAACATTTACTGGAACAATCTGAAGGGAATCACCTCATACACAACAGCAGTGGTTTTCAAAATACTCGCTCGGCATTTCCTGAGTGTTGTTCATCGATCGGACCATTATCAGGTCGGATTATTAGAAGAAGCACGGATGATGCGACGAAGAGCGACCCGTTTCATCACAGTGTCGTTGTAAGTGACAGCGTTACCGAAATACCCAACAAACTCCACTGTGAGGAGCTACAAGATGGGTGTTGTGCATCGTGAAGAGGTTCACTGTTGAAAATTTATAGAATGTACTTTCAAGAAGAGGCGGGCGTCATATTGATTTCTCTTAGAGAAGCCTCTCGTATTGATTACAACTAGAGAGTTATATATGTACCGTAAGTACCCTCTGCCACACAACATAATGTTGCTGAAGTGCAGATGTAGAAGTAAATGTTTCCCTCAGATTGCGCTGACTATTTCGTGGTTTATGAAATGCTGTCAAACGATGGGATGACGTGGTTCACAATGGTTCATGTGGCTCTGAGCACTATGGGACTTAACTTCTGAGGTCATCGGTCCCCTTGAATTTAGAACTACTTAAACCTAAATAACCTAAGAACATCATACACTACCATGCCCGAGGCAGGATTCGAACCTGCGACCGTAGGGGTCGCTCGGTCCCAGACTGTAGCGCCTAGAGCCGCTCGGCCAACTCGGCCGGCGGATGACGTGGGCTCAGAGCTACTCAAGTAAATTACATCTCCAGTCCATCGCTGTCTATGCCATGGATCTACTTCAATTATTTATATTGACACTAGCTATGTAGCCGAATCAGGAGCTTATTACCGACAGTCCATTACCTTCTTCCTATATTAGGTCGTAATGCTTTTCCGATTTAGCGATCATGGCTATCTGTTGTAATTCACTGTAAAGCTTCAATAATGAAACGAGTATTTGATCCGAATACATCTTGACGTTCCAAACAGCCATTGAACCTATTTGTGCCGAGAATATATTGCGAATAGATTTCATGTATTTCATAACTGCTGTAGTCGCCGCAGTTCGTGTATCATCGGCCATGGATGCACGCTTGTCCGAAGGAACTCTGCATCGTAGTTCCGAATGACACAGGCACTGCAGTATCGTATTTATCCGCCGGCACCGAGCAACTGACTTTCAAGGAAAGTGCCTCCTCTGTAGGAGAATATTCGAGGGTCATTCAACAATTAAAGAGACAAATTGGTCTGGAGAAAAAAACCCTTTTTTTACAAAACAATGCTTTTTCTACATTTCAACATAATCCACTTGAACATTTATGCACTTATTCCAACGGGCTACAAGATTTTTTATTCCGACTGCAAAGAACTCTTTATCTTGATGTTTGAACCAATTTCCGACAAAATTTTTCACGTCCTCTTTGTCCTGGAACCTCTTTTCACGTAATACCTCCTTCAGTGCACTAAACAAATGGAAATCCGTAGGTGCTAAGTGAGGACTGTAAGGGGGATAAGGTAGTACTTCCCAGCCAATTTTTTCGATGGTTTCACGGGTTAGATGAGCACTATGAGGAATTGGGTTGTCTTACTGGAGAATCACACATCTTCTCTCAGATCCACGACGTCTCTCTCTTATGGCTGGCTTCACCTAGTCTAAAAGCAAATACGATTAACATTGGCTGATCATTCTACACTGCTCTTCGGGATGACAAACAACTGGACCTTCAGCATCCCAAAACACAGCAAAATGATTTATCCTGCTGATGCTTGGGTTTGAATTTTTTCTAGACAGGTGAGTTGGTGTGCTTCCACTCCATGCTTTGTCCTTTTGTTTCTGGCTCATAATAGTGAACCCAAGTTTCATCACAAGTTAAAATTTTGTTGAAGAAGTGCTCACCTTCTCTTTCATAACGTTCCTTTAGCTCTGAGCACACTCTCAACTTTATTTCCTTGTGTAGCCGACTCAAGTCCTTTGGGTCCCATCTTGCACATGTTTTTCGGTACATCCGCTTGTTACAGACAATGTTATGAACTGTATCAGTACTAACTTGAACCTTATCAGGTATCATTTCCACAGTCACACGGCGGTCGGCACGAATAATGTCATCAATTCGACTTTCAAGTGAGGGAGATGAAACTGCAACTGGTAGGCCAGAAGCGTGTTCGTCAGTCACTGAGTCGCGACGATTTTTGAACTGCTCTACCCACTTGTAAAAATTTGGACGATTTATACCACTTTCATCATAAACATAAGACATTCTACGGTATATATTCACTGGTTCCTAGAATTCAGCAAGTAAAAAACAAATAACAAAAAATGGTTCAAATGGCTCTTAGCACTATGGGACTTAACATTTGAGGTCATCAGTCCCCTAGAACTTAGAACTACTTAAACCTACCTAACCTAAGGACATAACACACGTCCATGCCCGAGGCAGGATTCGAACGTGCGACCGTAGCGGTCGCGTGGTTCCAGACTGAAGCGCCTAGAACCGCTCGGCCACACTGGCCGGCAACAACTAACAGAACGTCGTTCAACTAATGTTGGCGTTTCAAGCGGACTCGCCATCTTGATATGTGTTTTTGAGGTTATGAACAAAACTATGTTGATACATCAGCTGCTCAGGGATCATCCTAGTGATGCCAATTTGAAGCCATAGAAGTATCAAACCTGCCCTACTGACAGTTTTTCCCCGGACCATTTAGTCTCTTTAATTATTGAATGACCCTCGTACATAGCGGACGTACGGGTACAGGATTTAGGCATGTGGCTGACGATATATCGTAGTTCGGGCCTGGCCATGAGTTCTGCTCGGATAGTCAAATGATAAGGTGACCGCACGCGATGAGCGGGAAATCCCGGTTTGAGTTCCGGTCAGGCAGTGGCTTTCATTGTCGTCATTCTATTATACAGTTGATGGCTGTCCATATTCGCAACTGCGAATAAATTTCTTGTATTTCATAACGGCTGTAGTCGAAGAAGTGCCTGTTCCTTAGGACATGCATGCATGTCCGAAGGAATTTTACACTGTAATTCGGAATAACACAGGCACTGTAGTATCGTATTTATCCGCCGACGCCGGGCAAGCGAGTTGAAAGTAAAATGTGTTCAACGTACGCGAATATACATAATGGATGTACGAGTACATGGCCTACGATATACGGAATATTGTTTTTGTACGTCCGTCCTATTGGAAGGAGGTCTTTGGAATGACGGCCGTTTACTATTGTGACAAAATAAAACACCTACAGCCGTCCTTATGACTTTATTTTAGTTTGTTACCATCAGTTTCAGCGCTTCAGTGCGCCATCATCAGGCTATTGTTGATGTGGTATGGCTTGATATGATCCGTATATATGTCACATTAGTTGCCAGCATAACTGGATACGCAGATAATGTGTCAGCACTCCAACCTTCAACTACCAACTGACTGACTGACAAAAACTTAGGAATCTAATAAATTAATATGCAGAGATTCAAAAAATTACAGTAATTTGTAAGCCTTGCTTTTTCCAGTAGTAATTTATAGTTTTCATTCATGGGAAATGTTTCCGCCAAATCTTCCACTTTTCGCTTTTGTTTTTCTTACGTCGATCTCTTCCATTTTCAGTTTTCTCGTTAACTGGACTTGAAGAACTAGTTTCTTTAATAGGGAATGGGTTAAGTGTATTTGATATATATCTTCTTTTTCTTAAGACCTGGAAAATAAAATTATTTTGGGAATAGTAGCAGTTTGTGGTACTTTTGTCTTAATACTTGTGGAATAATAAAATGCACAATATTCAGTCCACAGCCTTTTGATACAATATGACGAACCTTCCTTTAATCAAATTCATCTGGGAAGGAAAGTTTATAAGCAAATGTCTGGTATATCCTTTAGTGTAGAGGCACCCTCGATTCCATCATTTGCTGCGAGTACACCAGTGTTTGATCACTTTCTATCAGAATTTACAGTAAATGCATAAATCCCGTATTGCCCTTTCGTGTTCAGTTATTTTCACATTTCTTATGTATGTGTATGCAATAATTAATAAAGATTTTGTAGAAGAATATTTATTTACTATCCTACCACAAGTGACTTGGTTTCTTTGGTGTCCAAAGATGATTTAGATCCACTCTCACTGCCAAAAGTATCTACAAAGTATTTGCAGGATCACTTCTTCCTCGTCTTCCAAATATACCCAGAGAGACTTCTGTCAGTAAAATACTATCAGTCAAAGTCAACTCCTATATGCACTGATGGTAGACGTGGGGTGTGTTACAATTACAGTACAGTAGATCACGGGAGAGGGTATTGACTTCAGCTATCTTAAATACAGCTGAATGCTTACTGATTATTGCAAAATCTGGCTTCATAACCACAGAGCAAAGGCGATATGCATTTTTACTAGTCAGATGTGTTGATAACATAGAATACTAATAAACTGCAGCTATCACTACTCCTTATATACTCAAAAGATTCAAGATGTATGTCCCAGATAGGAATAATGTGTGAGGAACTGTTTTATCCCATTGCAAACCCCTAGCCCAATTACACTGACGTGAGTGTGTGTGCATGTTGCAGGTACCCCCGCCTTATCCTGAACCTAATACAGGATAACTGGAAAACAGCCCCGCACTTAACGTCGGTGATCGTCTGATGACTTTTTTTCAGTCTGCTCCTGGCCACTTGGTAGTTTCCCAACTGTGACCTACTTCTAGCCACGCGTCTCATATATTTACCACAAATGCAGGTTGAGATATTTTGAGTTTACTTCATGCAATGCATTGTCACGTAACGCGCTGACCATCACGGCATCTCTTCTGCGGTTCTGTTTTACTAATATCTGCTAGGTGACGCAGCTGTTAAATATTCGCCCTCCTTCAATTTTTTATTTACGATAACGTCAAGGAGCTCATTTCTGTTTTCCTGCATTGTGTCGAAAACCCCGCTTGCTTACTCGTCAGTTGGTCACCCTAATCTGAACTAATATACGAGGGGAAGAGGTAAATTCAATAATTCTTTCCAAGAAAATCGTTAGCGAACTCCAAAACACTTCGAAAAGCTGTTTTTTCTTCAGGAGCTGCCATAATTTGTGTCCATAGCAGTAAAAACAATGAAAATCATTAAAACTTCGAGAATTCATTATTTTGACTGATGATGGATGAAACGTTAGCTGCTAACTTTAAAGTTCCTCTCGACTTTGAATTCATCATTCCCATTAGCTACAAGCGACTGGTTACTGTGGTCCGATATATTCGCTGAACTGAGAGCGAACAGGCCAAGGGCCGATATATCCGTCATGCCCACTTGAAAGACTAAACTTTTTAGATCGTGTTGATTTCAGTAATTTAATTTATGCAGCAGTTTTTACTGAAACTCAAAGTACTCGCGGAGTCCTAAACTCGTACCAACTATGTTCTTTTTCCATTTTCCATCATTCTTCTGACTGGTTTGAGGCGGCTCAACGGGATTTCTTCTCTTGTACCAATCTCTTCATCTCAGAGAAGCATATTCGGCATATATTCTTAATTACTTGAATTATTTGTTGTATTAGCACCATGGAATTTGTTTCCTTATGTCTCGAAACATGTCCTACCATTCCGCCCCTCTTTTTGTCAGTGCTTTCCTTATGTTCCTTTCTTCCTCTATTTTGCGGAGAGAAAGAAACGCACAGTATATCTGTTTAAAAAAGCTGATAAAATGCTCTTAACACCTTTTTAAGAGACAGTCTTCACTCCTTTCCATCTGATCATGTAAGTATGGAAAAGTTGTGGAATGTTTTCAAAGAGATAGTATCAACAGCAATTGATAGATATATACCACGTAAAATAATAAGTGATTGTACTGATCGCCCATGGTACACAAAATGGGTCAGATCGTTGTTACAGAAGCAACGAAAAAAACATGCCAAATTTAAAAGAACGCAAAATCCCCAAGATTGGCAAAGTTTTACGGAAGTTCGAAATATGGCGCTTACTTCAATGCGAGATGCTTTTAATAATTTCCACAACGAAATTCTTTTTCGAAATCTGGCAGAAAACGCAAAGAGAATCTGGTCATACATAATGCTCACCAGTGGCAAGACGTACTCAATACCTTCGCTGCGCGATAACAACGGTGAACTCACTAATAACAGTGCCACTAAAGCAGAGTTAATAAATACGGTTTTCCGAAACTCCTTCACCAAAGAAGACGAAGTAAATATTCCTGAATTGCAATCAAGAACAACTGCCAAGATGAGAAACATAGGAGCAGATATCCTCGGAGTAAAGAAGCAGTTAAATTACTTAATGAATGCAAGGCCTCCGGTCAAGATTGTATACCAGTCAGGTTCCTCTCAGAGTATGCTGATAAAATAGCTCCCGATTTAGCAATTATATACAACCACTCGCTCACAGAAACATCCGTACCTAAAGACTGGAAAATTCCTCAAGTCAAACCAATACCCAAAAAGGGAAGTAGGAGAATCTGCTGAATTACAGGCATACATCACTATCGTCGATTTGGGGTAGGGTATTGGAGCATATACTGTATTCGAAAATTATGAAGTACCTCGAAGAAAACGATTTATTGCCACATAGCACGCATTCAGAAAACACCGTTGTTGTGAAACACAACTAGCTCTTTATACTCATGAAGTGATAAGGGCTATTGATAGGGGATGTCAAATTGATTCCATACTTTAATATTTCCAGACGGCTTTCTACACCGTTCCTCACAAGCGTCTTCTTACCAAACTGCGTGCCTACGGAGTATCGCCTCAGTTGTGCGACTGGATTCGTGATTTCCTGTCAGAATGGACACAGTACGTAGTAACAGACGGAAAGTCATCGAGTAAAACAAAAGTAATATCCGGCGTTCACCAAGGAAGTGTTATAGGCCCTCTATTGTTCCTGATCTGTATTAACGACAGAGGAGACAATCTGAGTAGTCCTCTTAGACTGTTCGCTGATGATGCTGTCATTTACCGTCTTGTAAAGTCATCGGATGATCAAAACGACTTGCAAAATGATATAGATAATATATGTGTATGGTGCGAAAAGTGACCCTGAATAAAGAAAAGTGTGAAGTTATTCACATGAGTACTGAAAGAGATCAGCTAAATTTCGATTACGCGCAAAGTCACACAAATCTGAAGGTTGTAAATGCAGCCTAATACTTAGGGATTACAATTACAAATAACCTAAATTGGAACGATCACATAGATAATATTGTGAGTAGAGCAAACCGAGGACTGCTATTCATTGGCAGAACACTTGCAAGGTGCAACAGGTCTACTAAAGAGATTTCTTACACCACGCTTGTCCGCCCTATTCTGGAATATTGCTGTGCGGTGTGGGATTCGCATCAGGTGGGACTGATGGATGACAGCGAAAAAGTACAAAGAAGGGCAGCTCGTTTTGTATTATCGCGAAATAGGGGAGATAGTCTCGCAGACATGATACGTAAAATCGAGTGGCAATCATTAAAACAAAGGCGTTTTTCGTTGGGACGAGATCTCCTCATGAAATTTCAATCACCAGTTTTCTGCAACGATTGGCACCCACCTACATAGGGACAAATGATCATTACGATAAACGAGAGAAATCAGAGCTCGCACAGAAAAATTTAAGTGCTCTTTTTTCCCGCATGCCGTTCGAGAGTGGAATGGTTGAGAGACAGCGTGAAGGTGGTTCATTGAACCCTCTGCCAAGCACTTTTTCGTGAATACCAGAGTAATCTCGTAGATGTAGATGTGAATTTCCTCATTCCTTATCTGTCCACCTACTTTCCAACATTCTTGTATCGCACACATCGCGAACACATGTATTCTCTTCGTTTTCGGTTTCTCCACAGCAAATGATTCACTTCTGTACAATGCTATGCTACAAACATACATCCTCATTTATTTCGTCCTCAAATTACGACATATGTTTGTTATCAGTTGACTTCTTTTGTCCAGGAACGCCTTCTTTTCCTGTGCTAATCTGCTTTATATGTCCTCCTTGCCTCGTCCAACATGGGTTGATCGGTTGTTTTGCTTCCAAGGTAACTGAGTTCCTTAACTTCGTATACTTCTTGATCCTTCTCGCTATTCTGATTCTCTGCTACTTCTAATTATTTTCGTTTCTCTTCGGTTTACTCTCAGTACCTATTCTGTACTCATAATACTGTTCATTTCATTCAATAGATCCTGTAATTCATTTCAACCAAGGATAGCAATGGCATCAGCGGATCGTATCAGTGGTAGTTTCCTACTGCGAATTTTGAGCACACTTTGGAAACTTTCTTTCACTTCCGTCATGGGTTCTACGATGTAGACAGTGAGTAGTAGGGGCGAAAGCAGCTTCACCTCCCGTACACCACTTTTAACTGAAGGATTTCGTTCTTTCTCCTCCATTCTTACCATTCTCTCATGTTTCTTGTACTTACTGTGTATTACGCGTCCCGTACATTGTTCTTACTTTGTTCAGAATTTCGAACGTCTTGTATCATTTTAAAGTGTCAATCACTATTTCTAGTTCGACAAATCCTATGAATGTGTTTTGATTTTTCTCATGTCTTGCTTCTATCATGAAGCGCAACGTCAGAACTGCCTCTCTCGTGCCTAAACTCAAAGTGATCCTCATAAAACAGATCCTCAACTTTTTCCATTCTTATGTATATTATTCTTGACAGCAGTTTGAATGCATGCACTGTTATGCTGGTTTTGCAGTGTTTACGGTGCCTGCTTCGAAATCAGGGTTACGAATTTCTGCTGGTGTGTTCCCAGAGTGTGAAGGAAGTGAGACGCTCACTATCCGGAACTTGACAGATGGAGAAACGCACATCAAGGCAGAATTCCAGAAGGCGCGGCAGAATCTGCTTGCAGCCGGCTGCAGGTACCTGTTCCATCTGCTCCTCTCCCCTTCCCCTTCCCCTCCTATCCAGCCACTTTGGTCTCCGCTATAATTAATTGCCCTTGCACAGTCCTCAGACAGCATTGTTGGCATACCTATGCTTTACTGGTTATACAATCTTGGCCTCCTGCAGCGAAACCACAAGTCCAAAAATTTTATAGCTTTACTGTATACTAAAGTTAGCGCAGCAATATTTGTCGTGTTAATGATATTAGTTGCTAGTATGTGAAGTAACCTCCCCATGAACCATGGACCTTGCCGTTGGTGGGGAGGCTTGCGTGCCTCAACGATACAGATAGCCGTACCGTAGGTGCAACCACAACGGAGGGGTATTGGTTGAGTGGCCAGACAAACTTGTGGTTCCTGAAGAGGGGCAGCAGCCCTTTCAGTAGTTGTAGGGGCAACAGTCTAGATGATTGACAGATCTAGCCTTGTAACACTAACCAAAACGGCCTTGCTGTTGTGGTACTGCGAACGGCTGAAAGCAAGAGGAAACTACAGCCGTAATTTTCCCGGGGACATGCAGCTTTACTGCATGATTAAATGATGATGGCGTCCTCTTGGGTAAAATGTTCCGGAGGTAAAATAGTCCCCCATTCGGATCTCCGATCGGGGACTACTCAAGAGGACGTCGTTATCAGGAGAAAGAAAACTGGCGTTCTATGGAACGGAGCGTGGAATGTCAGATCCATTAATGGAGCTGGTACGTTAGAAAATTTAAAAGGGAAAATGGATAGGTTAAAGTTAGATATAGTGGGAATTAGTGACGTTCGGTGGCAGGAGGAACAAGGCTTTTGGTCAGGTGAATACAGAATTATAAATACAAAATCAAATAGAGGTCATACAGGAGTAGCTTTAATAATGAATAGGAAAATAGTAGTGCTTGTAAGCTACAACAAAGAGCAGAGTGAACGTATTATTGTAGCCAAAATAGACACGAAGCCCACGCCTACTACAGTAGTACAAGTTTATATGCCAACTAGCTCTGCAGATGATGAAGAAGTTGATGAAATGTATAATGAGATAAAAGAAATTATTCAGATAGGGAAGGAAGACGAAAATTTAATAATCATGGGTGACTGGAATTCGACAGTAGGAAAAGGAAGAGATGGAAACGTAGTAGGTGAATATGGATTGGGGCTAAGAAATGAAAGAGGAAGCCGCCTTGTAGAATTTTGCACAGAGCATAACTTAATCATAGCTAACACTTGGTTCAAGAATAATGAAAGAAGGTTGTATACATGGAAGAACCCTGGAGAAACTAGAAGGTTTCAGATAGATTATTTAATGGTAAGACAGAGATTTAGGAACCAGGTTTTAAATTGTAAGACATTTCTAGGGGCAGATGTAGACTCTGACCACAATCTATTAGTTATGAACTGTAGATTAAAACTGAAGAAACTGCAAAAAAGTGCGAATTTAAGGAAATGGGATCTGGATAAACTGAAAGAACCAGTCGTTGTACAGAGTTTCAGGGAGGGCATAAGGGAACAACTGACAGGAATGGTGGAAAGAAATAGAGTAGAAGAAGAATGTGTAGCTTTGAGGGATGAAATAGTGAAGGCAGCAGAGGATCAAGTAGGTAAAAAGACGAGGGCTAGTAAAAATCATTGGGTAACAGAAGAGATCCTGAATTTATTTTTGAAAACAGAAAATACAAAATGCAGTAAATGAAGCAGGATAAAAGGAATAGAAACGTCTCAAATACGAGATCGACAGGAAGTGCAAAATGGCTAAGCAGGGATGGCTAGAGGACAAATATAAAGATGTAGAGGCTTATCTCCCTAGGGGTAAAATAGATACTGCCTACAGGAAAATTAAAGAGACCTTTGGAGAAAATAGAACCACTTGTATGAATATCAAGAGGTCAGATGGAAACAGAGTTCTAAGCAAAGAAGGGAAAGTAGAATGGTGGAAGGAGTATATAGACGGTCTATACAAGGGCTATGTGCTTGAGGACAATATTATGGAAATGGAAGAGGATGTAGATGAAGATGAAGTGGGAGATATGATACTGCGTGAAGAGTTTGACAGAGCACTGAAAGACCTGAGTCGAAACAAGGCCCTGGGAGTAGACAAATTCCATTAGAACTACTGACAGCCTTGGGAGAGCCAGTCCTGACAAAACTCTACCATCTGGTGAGCAAGATGTATGACACAGGCGAAATTCCCTCAGACTTCAAGAAGAATATAATAATTCGAATCCCAAAGAAATCAGGTGTTGACAGATGTGAAAATTACCGAACTATCAGTTTAATAAGTCACAGCTGCAAAATACTAACGCGAATTCTTTACAGACGAATGGAAAAACTGGTACAAGCAGACCTCGGGGAAGATCAGTTTGGATTCCGTAGAAATGTTGGAAAGGCAAACCTAGGTTTCTAGCATTTGTAGTTTTAGAGAAAGCTTTTGACAAGTCGATTGGGATACTCTCTTTCAAATTCTGAAGGTGGCAGCGGTAAAATACAGCGAGCGAAAGGCTATTTACAATTTGTACAGAAACCAGATGGCAGTTTCAAGAGTCGAGGGACATGAAAGGAAAGCAGTGATTGGCAAGTGAGTGAGACAGGGTTGTAGCCTCTCCCCGATGTTATTCAATCTGTACATTGAGCAAGCAGTAAAGGAAACAAAAGAAAAATTCGGAGTAGGAATTAAAATCCATGGAAAAGAAATAAATACTTCGAGGTTCGCCGATGACATTGTAATTCTGTCAGAGGCAGCAAAGGACTTGGAAGAGCAGTTGAACGGAATGGATAGTGTCTTGAAAGGAGGGTATAAGATGAACATCAACAAAAGCAAAACGAGGATAATGGAATTTAGTCGAATTAAGTAGGGTGATGCTGAGGGAATTAGATTAGGAAATGAGACACTTAAAGTAGTAAAGGAGTTTTGCTATTTGGGGAGCAAAATAACTGATGATGGTCGAAGTAGAGAGGATATAAAATGTAGACTGGCAATGGCAAGGAAAGCGTTTCTGAATAAGAGAAATTTGTTAACATCGAGTATAGATTTAAGTGTCAGGAAGTCGTTTCTAAAAGTATTTTTATGTAGTGTAGCCATGTATGGAAGTGAAACACGGACGATAAATAGTTTAGACAAGACGAGAATAGAAGATTTCGAAATGTGGTGCTACAGAAAAATGCTGAAGATTAGATGGGTAGATCACATAACTAATGAGGAGGTATTGAATCGAATTGGGGAGAAGAGGAATTTGTGGCACAACTTGACTAGAAGAAGGGATTGGTTGGTAGGACATGTTATGAGGCATGAAGGGATCACCAATTTAGTACTGGAGGGCAGCGTGGAGGGTAAAAATCGTATAGGGAGACCAAGAGATGAATACACGAAGCAGATTCAGAAGGATGTAGGCTGCAGTAGGTACTGGGAGACTAAGAACCTTGCACAGGATAGAGTAGCATGGAGAGCTGCATCAAGCCGTCTCAGGACTGAAGTCCACAACAACAACAACATATGCAGGGCCCTAAAACCAACTCTGAATTTTGCTGATCTAAAGCAAAGCCCTCTGGACGACAGGCAACAAGTCTATCAATCAATGCCAGCCGAACAGCTACTTGCATACGCGCCAGACATAGATAATTTTCTTACAGACTTGCTCAATTTGTGTAGCTCTTTCTCGTGAATAAACCATTCAGTTTTTGAAATGGGACTACTTCATTTGTCTTTACATGAACATCACATCTACTGATTTCCGCGCCATTGGTATTATTCCTTCTTGTTGCCTCGTATTTTCTTTAATTTTTTTAAAAATGTACTTGATATCTCGAATTGTTAAGTGGACCTCGACTTGAAATGTCTGAAATTTTCGAAAACAATTCTTGTCACTATCTAAAAGACAATTTTATCCCTTTTCAAAAAATGTGTTTTTTATCTACTTTTCAGTTGTTGATTTTGTCTTAAACGCTCTTTGAGCAAATGTCTGCACACCAGCCACACGCATGCGACAGGCAAGGAATAGAAGCATATACGTTTCTTGCCTGCCAAAGTCATGGAAACAATAAAGCCAATATGTAGGGACCTTTCAGATAAAATATTACTCAGCAAATGTCTACATGGCCTTACGCAACACCCTAATGAGTGTTTCAACATCTGCGTGTGGCAACGAGTACCAAAAACAGTGTTTGTTGTATGGACAGTACTCAAAATGGGTGCGATGGATGCTGTCGTCTGTTTCAATGATGGTGTAATAAGCAGGATAAAAGTAATGGACAAAAAAGATATTGTCCCTTTAAGCGACAGATAATGTGTTTTGTTTCCACATGTTTTATACCAGGATAAATCTGGGATTGGTTGATAGGACCCTTCCTGAGACAACAACAGGTTTTTCTGGATATGGTTTAAAGTAGTTTTGCAGCTATGTGAGAGTAGTGGGAAGAGCAGCATCAAATTAATTTTCAGACTGAAGACCCTGGTCTCGGCGGAGGTTCGAGTTCTCCCTCGGGCATGGATGTGTATGTTTGTCCATAGGATAATTTAGCTTAAGTAGTGTGTAAGCTTAGGGACTGACGACCTTAGCAGTTAAGTCCCATAAGATTTAAAAAAAAAAAAAAGACAGTACATCTTGTACGACAGATTTAATATTTTTAGGAAAAAGAAGATACGGAATAAAATTTTTATTTATACTTCTCAGAGTATTATCCAACACATAATCCAATTGTGTTATTTTATCTGAAATAGCGAACTTTTGTTTAGCGTAATTTTATTCCCTCGCTCTGAGGAGAACGACTAGGTTGAAAAGAGTGTGTACACTGCTATTCAGTCAGTTACTGAAACAGATCGTCTAACACTGATAATATTAAAAATTATTTGTTGCTTCCAATATGAAATATGCATAAGTGATTAGAGTGAAGCTCTCCACTGCATGGTGCTGTATTGTAGAACGTCTGCTTTGAAAGGATAACTGAGTGATATGACGGTAGGCGTATGGTGGCAATGGAGAGTGAGCAGGAGATTTTCTGCTTAACACACTGTAACATAATGCTACAAACCAATGTTGTTGAAATGTAGACTTTTCTATTCTTATCTAACGACAGGTACCTATAGTTACGATTTGCATCAGCTGCGTGGGTAATTTAGTATGACGCCAGCTGCTGCGAAAAGCTCCAGCTGTGATCTGATGTCGCTTAACCTGAGGTTGGTGGCCTAGGACGTCGAAACAGCAGGCAGGACTCGGTAACAAGGAGACTTCCTCGCTCCACTGCCTCCACACCTGCCTCGACTTTGCATTGGTGACCTTACGGAGAATCTACGCAGCATCTTACCTTCCGGCTACTATCCTTCCGCCTGGGAATTCAAGGAAAAGTTCCAGAACGCAAGAGTACCTTTCAAAGCAGCATGTTGGGCCTCTGTTCTCAAACCCATCCTAGCTTAGTAGGAAGTTCGCCTTTTAAAATGATTCTTTTCAGGAGAACTTCAATTAAAATATACACGGTGGTCCATTGATCGTCACCGGGCCAAATATCTTACGAAATAAGCGTCAAACGAAAAAAACTACAAACAACGAAACTTGTCTAGCTTGAAGGGGGAAACCAGATGGCGCTCTGGTTGGCCCGCTAAATGGCGCTGCAATAGGCCAAACGGATATCAACTGCGTTTTTTTTTAAATAGGAACCCCCATTTTTATTACATATTCTTGTAGTACGTAATGAAATATGAATGTTTTATTTGGACCACTGGGGGTTAGTGTATGTAACAACAGTGTAAGTTTCCTTGCCCTGCCGCTGCTGTCCGTAAGGTGTGTAGTTTTGACAGATTTCTTGATTGTAGGCCGTTTGTGATTCTTCTACTCTGGTGGCACTGTTTCCTTTCTCGTTCCGGGCGCTCTGAGCACAGTATTCTGGGGGCGTAGTGCACTCCGCCGTTTCCGGCTTTGGCGTGTTGTTCAATTCTTGCATTTGGTAACTGATTACGGCCACGTCCACAATCGTAACCGAATCCTGCCTTCCCTTGACAACCAGGTTTCAATATAGGAAATCGCTACACTGGGAAACACGTTAGTGGAATCACACAAACGGACGTCGAAGTCAGGTGGAAGTCACATGCGCTGAAGGAATCAATTTTTACGCTTGACAAAAACATATCAACACATGACTACAAGCGGGCTTGAGGGCATGAGCATTCGACGTCGTTATGCTTCGATGTTATTCTACGAGAAGCTGAAAAGTAAACATGGCTCTGAGCACTATGCGACTTAACTTCTGAGGTCATCAGTCGCCTAGAACTTAGAATTAATTAAGCATAACTAACCTAAGGACATCACACACATCCATGCCCTGAGGCAGGATTCGAACCTGCGACCGTAGCGGCCGCGCGTTTCCAGGCTGTAGCGCCTAGAACCCCTCGACCACTCTGGCCGGCTTCACCGAATCGTTTAAAGTTAAAACATGTCTTTCCTAGCTGCTGCTGAAAAATAATTCTGTAGCTGAAATGTACAATTGACTTATATAATATTTTATTTCAGTGGTATTTATATACACGTAGCTAATCGTTATTGCTTTACTGGGATTCCGGTTTACCGATAAAATTGAGATGCCGTGTGACTAAGGCCTCCCGTCGTGTAGACCGTTCGCCTGGTGCAAGTCTTTTGAGTTGACGCCACTTCGGCGATTTGCGTGTCCATGGGGATGAAATAACGTTGATAAGGGCAACGCAACACCCAGTCCCTGAGAGGAGAAAATCTCCCGACACAGCCGGGAATCGAATTCGAGTCTTTCGGTATGACTTTCGTCGCGCTGACCACTCAGCTACCAGGGGCGGATCACGGGTATGTTAACAACAATGCCATCTCACGTAAACCGTTGTGGACCGTTGCCTAGCAATTACTTCCGTATTCTCTGGAGTACTCGAAGTATCTATACGAATTCGTTCTGAGAGTAATTGAGTGTAAGGAGCTTCAGTTGTGAATTAAGTATTGCAGTGTTGCATTTTGTGTTTCGAGCACATCTTGCGAAACATTTTAAAGTTCTAGGGGAGCTTTAGAAGCTTTCAGCAAAGCGAACGCAAAGCTTCAGAGGCGAGGTGCGTTGTGCTGCAAGAGGTATGAGCCGTTGATTTAACTACCACCTATTTATTTATCATACAGGATCATTTGCAGTTAGAATATCGTATAAGCTTGTAAATGGCTGAGTATATAGCGGAGAAGTACTGGAAAACTGATGCGGGTGCTAGAGTGTGGTATCATTTCAGACATGCCGTTATTAACGGTATGCAATGTGAAATAGAACATTGTTTTACTTTTTTATGCAGTTTCAAAGGTTGGATGTTTCCTTGTAGAGGCAGATTTCTGTACTTGTTTTTGGCGAAGTTCGTGCCCATGCATCATGTATTCTCAAATTAATTGCTTAGTTCCACAATGATGACGGTGTAACCAATCTTTCTCTCTTGTGAATTATTCACACGTACTCCCTGCGATGTTGGAGATTAGTGCTGCTGTAATTTGTTTCCGTGTGTGAAGATAAATTTATTTTGGAACTCGTGTCAAGTGCACTGCATCGTATATAGCAAATCTGGTAGCATAACAAAAGAGTTTTTCTCCTCTGTTACTCAAGATACGTGAATGAATATCTTGGAGTAGGAGGCGTGTGAGGAAAGCAATGAGACTGATTTCTAATATACCAAGGTTTTATTTCCTTCAAACGACAATAATGTGCCCTGCGAAGTAGTCCCGTTCGGCAGCTATTGGCCGGCGAAGTCGTTGTTCCCCGGAAACGGTAGAAGCGTAGAAAGCCTTCAACTGGTAGGGCCTTTGCTATGTCGGTCACATACTCTTAAATGTTCTCCAGAGTCCCAAAATGACATCCTTTTAAGACATTTTCCAATTTTGGAAAAAGAAGCAAGTCACAATTACCAAGTTTCTGTGAATAGGAGGAGCGGGGACTGTGGAACAACAGGAATGCCTTATGAAGTCAAAAAATGCGTGATGGAAGTGGCCATGTGGCATGGTGCGTTATCATGATGCAACATCCAATCTGCAGTGTCTGATCTCACTCGATTCACCTCTTTCCTGATCTTTTCCAGGACATCGTTGTAACACAGCTGTTGGACGGTTTGCCCTGGATGAACAAATTCTATATGGAAAAAAGCAAATCTGTCAAAACAACAAATCAGTTTTGCTTCGGGCTTTGTCTTGATGATTCGAGCTTATTTCAGTCGAAGAGATTCCTCAGGGTTCCTCTACTCACTTTGCCACTTGGTCTCAGGACCGTACTCAGAAATCATGGATTCATAACCCGTGATTACACAACTGAACCATTCGTGAACATGGGCAATCCTCTCAAGAGGACAACGCACACGTTTCTTCCATTGTCCTCTTGTTGTGTGGTGAGTTTTTTTGGCACCGTTCGGCATAAATCTTTCGCACGTGCAAAACTTCGATGCAAATTTGAAGCATGCTGAAAATGTTTAACCATATCATTCATCATCTTTACTGTTACACGCCGTTGTGATCTCAGAACAGAACGCATACATTCGGCGTTTTTGTCGTTTTAATGAGGTGAAGGTGTACCCTGAACGAGGTTCATCTTCAACGTGTTCTCGGCCTTCCAGAAATGATATGTGCCACACAGAAACTTGGACTATTGATAAGAAATGTTCCCCATAGGCTTGTTTCAATTTTGAAAAGATCACTCTCGCTTGTGCCCCAAGTTTAACACTTGATGGCGTAACATTGCTCTAAATAAAAAACCGTTCTACACCAGTAGAACAGCACAGCGCGGCCAGACCCCTCGGAGTGTTGTCAGTCTCATTACTTTTCTCACGCACCTCCAACTGCTAACTAATAATTCCATCGGGAATATATAGGCTATTCGGGCGTTTTCATTATTTAGATACTTCTGGATATCTTTCGGTCTCAAAACTTGGTTATTTCGTTTTTCACAGATTTAAATTGTTTAAAATTTAATTGCTGTTCTTATTTAACCATCGATATCGACGTCCCTATATAATGATGTGCTTTGTAGTTACCGGGGTTGCTACTTAATGTTGATCATAGTGTATGCTAACAACAATGCCATGTCACTTAAACCGTTGAGGACCGTTGCCTGGCTATTACTTCCGTATTCTCTGGAGTACTCGAAGTATTCATACGAATTCGTTCCGCGAGTTATTGAGTGTACGAAGCTTCTGTTGTGAATTAAGTGTTGCAGTGTTGTATTTTGTGTTTCGAGCACATCTAGCGAAACATTTTAAAGTTCTTGACGAGCTTTAGAAGCTTTCAGCAAAGCGAACGCCCAACTTCAGAGGCGAGGTACATCGTACCCGCATTAGGTATGAGCCATTGATTTAACGTTGCAAATTTTTTTATATACACAATCATCTCGAGTTAGAATATCGTAAAAGCTAATAAATGACTGTTTATTTGATGGAGAAGTACTGCAAAATTGAAGCATTTGGTGGAGTGTAGTGTGATTACAGAATATGAAATTCTTAACAGTATATAACGTGAAATAGCACTTCGTTTTAATTTTTAATGGAGTTTCAAACGTCAGGTGGTTACTTGCCGAGTTAGACCTCCATACTTAATTTTTTTAAGTTCATGTGCTTTCGTCATGTATTCTCAAATTAACAGCTTAGTTCAACAATTACAACAATTTCAAGTGCTCTTTCAGATTCTATCCGTTCTGGTTTCACCCATGACGTCCTCTTGACGTCATTACTTTACGTTGCAGAGCGTGTTATTGCTCTGTTATTAAATACTATCTACGAGGTGTGGCTAGAAAAAAACCGGACTAGTACTGGTGAAACAATAAAACGAATGCAATAAGGCTGAAAGTCGCGTGGCCTGTCACGTGACTCTCGCTCCGCCTACTGCTCGAGTTTCATCTGCCTCCTGCACTCAGTCTGCCCGTGGCGTCTGTTTTAAGTAGTTGACGTTTTGTCTGTGCGTCGGAAAATGTTGAGTGTACAGAAAGAACAGCATGTTAACATCAAATTTTGTTTCAAACTAGGAAAATCTGCAAGTGAAACGTTTGTAATGTTACAACAAGTGTACGGCGATGATTGTTTATCGCGAACACAAGTGTTTGAGAGGTTTAAACGATTTAAAGATGGCCGGAAGACACCAGTGATGACACTCGCACTGGCAGACCATTGTCAGCAAAAACTGATGCAAACATTGAAAAAATCGGTAAACTTGTTCGACAAGATCGCCGTTTAACAATCAGAGCAGTGTCTGAGTTAACAGGAGTTGACAAGGAAAGTGTTACGCAGATTCTTCATGAAAGTTTCAACATTAACAAAGTGTGTTCAAAAATGGTTCCAAAGTGTCTCACAACTGAACAGAAGGAACGCCGAAGAATGATTTGTTCTGACATCCTGGAAAACATTAAAAGTAATCACACCTTCTTACAAAATGTTATTACTTGCGATGAATCGTGGTTTTTTACTTACGTTCCCGAAACTAAACGCCAATCGATGCATTGGAAAACTCCTGGTTCTCCACGACAAAAAGAAAAGCACGAATGTCAAAATCGAAATTCAAGGCAATGATGATTGTTTTTTTTTTTTTTTTTTTTGACATCAAAGGGATTGTGCACATTGATTGGGTACCAGAGGGACAAACAGTGAATCAGCATTACTACATTAGCGTCCTGGCTACCCTACGTGAGCGAGTACGGAGAAAACGGAACGATTTGTGGAGAAAAAAGTCATGGATCCTTCACCGAGACAATGCCCCAGCTCACAGTGCGTTGTCAGTGAAGACGTTTTTGGCAAAACACAAGATTCCCATCTTAGATCATCCACCCTACTCACCTGATTTGGCCCCCTGTGACTTTTTTCTTTTCCCTAAAGTCAAGTCAGCTTTGAAAGGAACTAGATTTGAGACTGTTGAAGCAGTAAAAGAAAAAGCGACGGAAGTAATGTATGGACTTACCGAAAATGATCTGCAGCATTGCTATGAACAGTGGAAAATTCGTATCTAGCGGTGTAGAGACCGAGGAGGAGAGTACATTGAAGGAGATAACATGAAATTGTAAATAATTGTAAATAAATGTTTTTTCCAGCATCAGTCCGGTTTTTTTCTAGCCGCACCTCGTATGTTTGTGTTAGTTACTGCTGTAATTTACAAAGTTTGTAAAATATGCTGTTTATTCAAAATATCTCGTGATATACGATGGTGTTGTATGTTGGGGGGATGGGGGTAACTTGACGCCACAGGTTATATGTCGATGGAGAAACTTGTAGCGATTTTTGTTTCTTTTTTTCTGACAAATATTTAACTGTTTCTTTCTGTATTTCACATGATTCCCGAGGGTGAGAATAGGTAGCACCGTAAGAGCAAAAGATAAATTTTTGTGAGTGACGTGATTAATGATAATTATTATCATGTTGATTGTTGCAATTCTTTAGCTCTTTTTGTAATATGGGAGAATTGTCTACGGTGACGTTAGCCGTGAACCTAAGTACATTGCTGAAATGATCGTGAGAGGAACGAATAGTAATGTTAGTCATACTTTTTTAACTTAATAATAGTTGGCTGCTTTTTTTTGGATGTGAAGTCGCTGCGGTGTAGCATATATGAAATTGACTGTTTTGTAGGGTTCATATTGTTGTTACCAGTGACTCGCGCTTTTGGTGTATAATTCTTTTTGTGCTATGGTACTTTTTGACCTGTTAATGTTCGTTTGAAGTGTGATACCAAATTTTTGAATTTATTTTCGTTCTGTTTATTCTGGAGGAATTTTTTTGTGTTATTTTTCGATTAAGTCGTTGTTATGTGGAGTTTTCGTGTGCGTTTTTTCTTTTTTCTTTTTTTGGGGTTTATAATTTTTAGGTTTATTATGGAATAGTGCCAGTGTGTTATTTATCTACTATGTCGTTATGTGGGGATGGGTTTGGTTTTGCTGTCTTTGTTAGGGCTATATAGGTTTAGGGTATATTTTCTATTTGTTCATTCTGGAAGAATTTGTGTTGTTATTTTTCTATTATATTGTTATTATGTGGACGCCTGACTTGTATCCCTGTCTTCATTTCATATGTGTAGATGAAGTGAATTATTGGATTTCAATTTTGTGTTTTCGTTATATTTTCGTTGAGTTCATTCTACAGAAATTTGTGTAAGATATTATTCGATTTTTTATTATATTGATTTAGCTTTTTTAACCTTTCCTTTTTAGTTTGTTTCTGCCCAGTACTCTCTCATTCCTGCAGCAGTCCCGTTACTTTCATTTTATATGGTCTTTTAAAGAAATGCATTATGCAATCACAGCTACAACGGTTCATTTTATTAGAGAAAATCGATTTCGGTCGAGGATCAGACCGCCAACAAGTCCAAAAACGATCTCAGCTATGAAATTGCGTAATAGGAATAGCAGTTTCGGATGTACAGTGTTCCGTCATTGATATTAACTTGTCATGTCCATTATGTCCATTTAACTTCATAGAATTCTTTCCCAATGTGATGTATATACAGATAATACCAATGGTAGAGCTATCTACAGTTGATAACTGCTATTGCAGTTACGCGAAAGCATAGCTGAGACGGTTTTCGGAAGCGATTATGGTCTAATTCTGGACCAGATTCGATCTACATCTACAACTACATCTACATTTATACTCCGCAAGCCACCCAACGGTGTGTGGCGGAGGGCACTTAACATGCCACTGTCATTGCCTCCCTTTCCTGTTCCAGTCGCGTATGGTTCGCGGGAAGAACGACTGCCTGAAAGCCTCCGTGCGAGCTCGAATCTCTCTAATTTTACATTCGTGACCTCCTCTGGAGGTATAAGTAGGGGGAAGCAATATATTCGATACCGTACTCTCTCGAAACCTGGACAGCAAGCTACACCGCGATGCAGAGCGCCTCTCTTGCCGAGTCTGCCACTTGAGTTTGCTAAACATCTCCGTAACGGTATCACGCGTACCAAATAACCCTGTGATGAAACGCGCCTGTTTTCTTTGGATCTTCTCTATCTCCTCTGTGAACCCGATCTGGTACGGATCCCACACTGATGAGCAATACCCAAGTATAGGTCGAACGAGTGTTTGTAAACCACCTCCTTTGTTGATGGTCTCTCCCAATGAATCTCAACCTGGTACCCGCCTTACCACTTCAAATCGATCCGCACGCGTACTCCCAGATATTTTACAGAAGTAACTGCTACCAGTGCTTGTTCCGCTAACATATTATCATACAATAAAGGATCCTTCTTTCTATGTGTTCGCAATACATTACATTTTTTTATGTTAAGGGTCAGTTGCCACTCCCTGCACCAAGTGCCTATTCGCTGCAGATCTTCCAGCATTTCGCTACAACTTTCTAATGCTGCAACTTCTCTGTATACTGCAGCATCATCCGCGGAAAGCCGCATGGAAATTCCGACACTATCTACGAGGTCATTTATATGTATTGTGAAAAGGAATGGTCCCATAACACTCCCCTGTGGCACGCCAGAGGTTACTTTAACGTCTGTAGACGTCTCTCCATTGAGAACAAAATGCTGTGTTCTGTTTGCTAAAAACTCTACAATCCAGCCACAAAGCTGGTCTGATATTCCGTAGGCTCTTACTTTGTTTATCAGGCGACATTGCGTAACTGTATTGAACGCTTTCCGGAAGTCAAGGAAAATTGCATCTACCTGGAAGCCTGCATCTAATATTTTCTGGGTCTCATGAACAAATAAAGCGAGTTGGGTCTTACACGATAGCTGTTTCCGGAATCCTTGTTGATTCCTACAGAGTAGATTCTAGGTTTCCAGAAGTGACATGATACGCGAGCAAAAAACATGTTCTAAAATTCTACAAGAGATCGATGTCAGAGATCTAGGTCTATAGTTTTGCGCATCTGCTCGACGACCCTTCTTGAAGACTGGGACTACCTGTGTCTCCTTTCCAATCATTTGGAACCTTCCCTTGCGGTACACGGCTGTTAGAAGGGGGCAAGTTCTTTAGCGTACCCTGTGTAGAATCGAATTGGTATCCCGTCAGGTCCAGTGGACTTTCCTCTGTTGAGTGATTTCAGTTGCTTTTCTATTCCTTGGACACTTGTTTCGATGTCAGCCATTTTTTCGTTTGTGCGAGGGTTTATTGAAGGAACTGCAGTGCGGTCTTCCTCTGTGAAACAGCTTTGGAAAAAAGGTGTTTAGTATTTCAGCTTTAAGCGTGTCATCCTGTGTTTCAATGCCATCATCCTCCCAGAGTGTCTGGATTCGGGCCACTTATTGATTTAACGTAAGACCAGAACTTCCTAGGATTTTCTGTCAAGTCGGTACACAGAATTTTACTTTCGAATTCACTGAACGCTTCACGCATAGCCCTCCTTACGCTGACTTTGACATCGTTTAGCTTCTGTTTGTCTGAGAGGTTTTGGTAGCGTTTAAACTTGCAGTGAAGCTCTCTTTGCTTTCGCAGTAGTTTCCTATCTTTGTTGTTGAACCACGGTTGGTTTTTCTCGTCCCTCACAGGTTTACTCGGCACGTACCTGTCTTAAACGCATTTTACGATTGCCTTGAACTTTTTCCATAAACACTCAACATTGTCAGTGTCGGAAGAGAAATTTTCGTTTTGATCTGTTAGGTAGTCTGAAATCTGCCTTCTATTACTCTTGATAAACAGATAAACCTTCCTCCCTTTTTATATTCCTAATTACTTCCATATTCAGGGATGCTACAACGGTCTTATGATCACTGATTCCCTGTTCTGCGCTTACAGAGTCGAAAAGTTCGGGTCTGTTTGTTATCAATAGGTCCAAGATGTTATCTCGACGAGTCGGTTCTCTGTTTAATTGCTCGAGGTAATTTTCGGATAGTGCACTCAGTATAATGTTACTCGATGCTCCGTCCCTACCATCCATCCTAAACATCTGAGTGTCCCAGTCTATATCTGGTAAATTGAAATCTCCACCTAAGACTATAACACGCTTAGAAAATTTATGTGAAATGTATTCCAGATTTTCTCTCAGTTGTTCCGCCACTAATGCTGCCGAGTCGGGATGTCGGTAAAAGGAGCCAATTATTAACCTAGCTCGGTTGTTGAGTGTAACCTCCACCCATAATAATTCACAGGAACTATCCACTTCTACTTCACTACAGGGTAAACTACTACTAACAGTGACAAACATGCCACCACCGGTTGCATGCAATCTATCCTTTCTAAACACCGTCTGTGCCTTTGTAAAAATTTCGGCAGAATTTATCTCTGGCTTCAGCCAGCTTTCCGTACCTATAACGATTCCTGCTTCGGTGCTTTCTAATACCGCTTCAAGTTGCGGTACTTTACCAACGCAGCTTCGACAGTGTACAATTACAATACAGATCGCTGCTTGGTCCCCGCATGTCCTGATTTTGCCCCGCACCCTTTGAGGCTGTTGCCCTTTCTGGACTTGCCAGAGGCCATTTATCCTAAAAAACTGCCCAGTCCACGCCACACAACCCCTGTTACCCGTGTAGCCGCCTGCTGTGTGTAGTGGACCCCTGACCTATCCAGCGGAACCCGAAACCGCACCACCCTATGGTCTCTAATGAAACATACCGTTGTAGCTGTCCATTTCACAATACAGTTGTTAACTTTCATTAAAGCTGCACAACGCCTCCTCTACAAAAGAGTTTTTATGTTTGTTTTCGATCGTAATAGTCTATCTTGTGATCGTCTTCTCCAAGAATACAATCGGACTGTTAATAAATGTTATCTGTGGTTGTGGTAGACTCGGAGCGGTCTCTATTTACTTTAATTTTTACTTTCACAATGAAAACGGTGTAACCGATCTTTCTGTCTCGTCGATTACACCGACGCATTGCTAATGATCATTGTAGGGTTATACTGCTAGAATTATCTTTCGTCTGCGAAGAAGAACACACGTTGGAAACTGGTTATAACTGTGTAGATTTATACTGAGTTGACCTGGCACCTTATCATGAGAGTATTACTTTCCTGTTGCTTATGGTCATTAAAGCACTATCTCGAAGTATTGTTGGACATTAAATCACTATCTCGAAGTATTGTTAACTGGTAGATCACTTGGGAGTTTATTAACTGTACGGATGTTTTCAACATTTAGACTCAGCTGTATACCTTTCAATCGTAAAACATGATTATTTCGTCTTACATAGATTCAAATTACTGAAAATTTTCATTGCAGTGCTTGTTTAACCATTGACATCGACATTCCAGAACAACGTTGTGCTCTGCAGTTATCGAGGTTGCTGCTTAATGTTGACTACAGGGTTTGCTAACAAAAATCAGCTTAGCTGTGGTGGACCATTGCGTAGTAATTACTTCCGCATTCTCTGGAGTAGCTGAAGTATCGAAACGAATTCGTTCCTTGAGTTCTTGAGTAAAAGAACTTTTAATTTTGATTCAGTCGCTATTGTGTTGGATTTTGTGTATCGAGAACAAGTTCTTGGGGAGCTTTAGATGCTTTGAATGAAGCGAACGCCATGCTTCAGAAGCAAGGTGTATATATTGTAATCGCCGAGAGGCAAGAACCATTGCTTTATCTGTCACCTGCTAATTTTCAGTATACATCTGCAATTGGAACATCGAATAAGCTTTTAGACGACTATGTATTTAGTGGAATTGTACCAGAAAACTGTAGTGTGATGTGGCTTCGCAACATGTTACTAGTAATGGGACTGCATGTGAAAACACTCTTCGACTTACATTCCAGTACATTGTTTCAATACGTAATGCAACTTCAGAAACTTCCGATGATGCTTGACTTGTAGAGACAGATATCCTCACTGAGTTTATGTCAACGTTCAAGTGCTGGAATGATAGATTCTCAAATTTATAGCTTAGTTTCACAATGAGAATGGTGTCATCTATCTCTCTCCTTTTCGATTACACATACAGGCGGTATGGCTTATCGTTGGTTCGTGCTGTTATTTTCTGCCGTCGGTGAAAAAGAAAAGTCGTAAACAGGCTCCAGCTGTGTAGTACTGAGTTGACATGGCAGTGTAGGAAAAACATTATGTTTTCCTGTCACTTAAGGAAGTACAATTAATATCTTGGAGCACTGTCGAACGTTTAACGTATTAGTCGTTTATGAGCTATTTTTGTGTTTTCTTCATGTAGAAACGGCTGGGTAAATTTCAATCATAAACACAGCTATTACGTCGTGCATGTTACTGTTTAGCTCATATGACGATGAAGTGTAGTTTAGATTTAGGGTTTTTCATGACTGACACAAAGAAGGAACAGTGCATCCTTGAGAGAATACATTGACTCGGCAATATGGATAGCCGTAAAAATCGTATTCTCGTCATATACCACGGAAGGATGTTTGATTTAAGCCCTTAGATTGTCGCGTAGTTTATTAATTAGTAACTTCAACCCACCACCAACATACATACGAAACAAATTTTTATTCCTGCCCCAGGGGAAGATATTCTGCATAGTGAAGCCTTCAGATAGTTGCTATCAAAACAAATTTATTGACTTCAGAGTAAATGTACCACTTATGACACGCTATGGCTCGACTTTTGAATAACTTTTTATTTTGATTCATCTACTACGAATTACTAACACAGAATTTAAATAACTAATTCTCGACTAGCAACAAATGTATAAGCTCAATCAATTATATAGACTGTACATGTCGTTTTTGTTACAAGCAGCTGCTTTTATTACAAAATATACGGTTACAGACATATCGGCAGGGTCCCAGGTTTTTCTTGTGATCTAGTTGTGGGACACTGCTGCAAAACGTACTCGTAGACACGGTCTGGTCATGTCTAACGTGCTGTTTGTTATCGTTACAGCAATGTTCCGACGCATGAAGAAGTTTTTCTCCCGGTGTTTGGGAGGGGAGAAAGAAGAGGGTCAGCGACTGGAGAACTTGGTCGCTGTTCGGGGTACTGTACAGGTGAGCCACGTCACGTTTCATCACTGGTGACGTAACATGCAAAGCAGTAAAGTCTGAGAGCTACCTGATTGTACATAACATGAACAGCAGATATTGCAAACTGTCACGAATTACTGTAAATGAATATTTGGTTCGCTATAAACATCCCATGTGACACGTCATTGTAAATAACACGTCTTAGATAGGCATCTCTGCCCGAGTGATGATTGTGACGATTATATAAAATACCACCTAACTACCTAACTCCGTCCAACCACTCCTCTGAAGTTCCAAAGGTACCGATCGACCGCCTCGTCATCGTCAGACGATAGATGTCACTGTATGGAGGAGCATGTGGTTAGCATGCTGCTCTTTCGCATCGTGATCGGATATATAATACCGGCAGCAACGAATGTCACTGATGGATGGATGAGTTTGTTGATCACTGGAGCTCATAAAAGTCTTTACCGTAAAACTTGAGCTTATCTCCAGACCTACATAAAATGTTTAAAATTTGCAATAGTCGTCTCTACTTCAAGTAAAACAAAGAGCTGGAGTCCTCTTAAATTTACTTTTGCGTTCTCATCAAAGATAAAGTGCCGTAAAATTTGGAGTAAAAGAATTCTAATACCACATGCATCACAGATCTAATGGTCGTTTAACATGAGTATGAAGCCATTAGAAATGTGTCCTATTCGGATGGGAGCCAGGGTGACTTTAGCATGTCAAAGTCGTATATTCTCTGACCTGCAGGGTAGCCTCACACTGTGTCTCGCTGTGCTCCCTGCAGGCCTCCTTGGCTACATTATCTGCTTGCTCTTTTCCCTAGATCCCACTGGCCCTAGCTCCTCTCAACCGTGTTATTACCACAATATATCCGGACTTGTCCCATTAGGTAAGATAATGTTGATAATCGAACCTGAATGCTGATTAAACAATTCTGACAACGTAACACTGACCTCAGACATGGACAGTTGATTCTAACCATTTATCATTGCGGGAAATTGGGTGCGGTATCTGTTAACACTGAACAAATAACTATGTGAGAGCATTGAGAATGGTTACATTCCTCTCAAGTTGTAAAGAATTATGGTGAAAAATATTCTAGGAGCAGAGCTTCACTTAATATGCTACCAACGCTATCGACAGGTTGAAGACGGCATTGCAGACCATCTGGTTGCCCACCCAGTTACCTGCTGACCGTGTTTAATACGAGACTGACCAAAGGAAATGTACAGTGTAGTCAGAGAACAGAGAAACAGGAACTGTTAGCAAAACTTGTTACAGTCCCACTTACTTTTCTTTACAGAGAAAGAACAAGGAGGCGCTCGTAATAAAAAGACCGTGGCTCAAGAAGTTACATTCTAGGCCTCTGTCATGGCAGTTTAACTCATAATACGTAGGCTAATGGTAGTAAATGTCGGAAGAACAGAATTCTATCTGATACTACAGATAGTCAGGGTACACTCACTATCACTGTCTCTAGGCCAAAAATTCGAAATAAATGTAAGAATTTGTAACACATGTATATGTAAGGAACCAGCGCTAATTCTGAATTACCAAACATGCTCTACGACTAATCAAACTAATAAGTTCTTTTCCTTACAGGAGCGTCAGTTCACCCTGGACTCGTTTTTTGAGGAGATACTGCAGAAGCGGCTGCAGGAAGAGAAAGAAGTCCTTTCTGTTTCGGTGAGTGTAAATTACAACAGTAGAAGGAATAGTAGCATTTGATTTCAAAGTGAATTTTCGTTTTATCACTCCATGATAACTATCGAATATGATACTACTTACTGGTCTGCTTCCGGGTGTTAGGCTGAATTGTTGTGTTCATTTTGTGGACATTATTTCGACGGACGTCCCAGCGATCAACTTCATGTGCTGCGAACTTTGCAGTAATGTGTACTCGCTGCTTGACTCAAACCAGTCATTGAACGTCACACGACCTGAAGAAGATGGGTCAGTCAGTTGCTGAAATGTTGACCATACAGCAGGAACAACAACACGGCATAACCTCAGAAGCACATCATTAACCAGTCGTACCCAGAAAAATGTTAAAGATAATGGGATATTAGATATTTGTTAGTATTAATTGTTGCTGAGACATCACACGACTGGTGTTTCTTGGATACTAAGTTGAGTTACTAGATATTAAGTAACGACACATGTACACTTGTAAATTTGTGATAAGTGTAACACCTCGTAACTCTTTTATATGATAGGAAATAACATTAATTTTGGACTACTGCACATGTTGGATAACATAAAACTAAGAAGCTCTTTTCCAACAGGAGCGTCAGTTCACTTTGGACGCCTTTTTTGAGGAGATTCTGCAGAAGCGGCTGCAGGAAGAGAAAGAAGTCCGTCCTGCTCCGGTTAGTATAAATTCGAACCGTATAGGGAATAGCAGCATTTAGTTTGAAAGCGAATTTTTCGTTTTCTCACTACATGATAACTTACTCTCGAAGATGGTACTGGTTACTGGTCTGCTTCCGGGTGTTAGGCAGAATTGTTGAGTTCATTTTGTGCACAATACTTCAACGGACGTCCCGGCCATCAACTTCATGTGCTGCGAACTTTGCGGTAATGTACGCTCTGCTTGACTCAAATCAGTCAGGAAACGTCTCACGATCTGAAGAAGATGGCTCGGTCTGTTATTGAAATTTTGACCACAAAGCAGCAACAGCAACACGGAATAACCTCAGAAGCACACCATTAACCAATAGTACACAGAAAATGTTAAAGATAATGGGATATTAGTTATTTGTTAGTATTAATATTATCTGAGATGTGAAACGAATTGTGTTAGTTGGATACTAAATTGAATTACTATATTCTTAATTTCGATACCTGAACCGTGCTAATTTGTGGTAAATGTTACAATTCGTTATACTTTTATATGACAGGAACTAGCACAAATTGTGAATCACATCACATGTTAGATAACATGAAAGTAATAAGATCTTTTCCAACAGGAGCGTCAGTTCACACTGGACGCCTTTTTCGTGGAGTTGTTGCAGAGACGGCTGCAGGAGGAGAATTAAGGCGGTGCTGTTACGGTGAGTGGTACTTCGATCTGTGTAAAGGACAACTGACTTTGGTTTCTAAGTGTATTTCTCGCTTCATGATCACATGGTAGCTCCCTTCAGAAGGGGAATCTTCAAGATATTATTCGAGTATAGAGTATTACGATTTTTAATATGACTGAAATGCTGTCAGTTTAGATATATCACCATGGCTACAAAATTCTTTGGTCGACCCATAATCTTTGTCGGTACCCATAGTCTGCTGTTCTTTTATACCAATTGTGAACTCTGATCAGGTAGAAAATCCTTACGCGGCATACATATCTTTTCGCTCTAGCATTGGTAGGATATACTTAATTGAAGAATCAATGGTACATACAATACCGAACCTACACTTTCAGATGATGGATAGCCATTCAGGAAACGTTCTCCTATGTCCCCTCCCGCCCATAACACAGTTATCATATTTTCAGCACAGTGCACCTTCAGCGTCGCACGATTATTCTTGATATTTTAATCCCATTTCTTATGCTGCATGATCGTTTATTTTTCTGTCATATAGTTGTCCATGAAGCTCTACGAATTTGAACTGAACATTTACACAACTTGTTTGAAGAAACTCTACTATTTTGGTATGGATGCATTTGCCAACAGTCACACTCCTCTCCATTCCTTAATGAATATAGTTCAGGTGAGGATAATAGATCAGTTTGCGTGAGGTATCCACTAACTCATAAATATTATGATACTTGTAACAGCTATCTACCATCATGATGCAATAATTTTGTAGACCGTTTCACCACAATAGATCACACTCCGGGAGGAGAAAATAGGCATACATTCAATGTCGGTAGTTTTCGAATTTTCGATAAATAGTATTCTAGGGCTCATGAGTTTGGACGATAGAAACACTCCTTCTATCGATACAGGAAACGACCATTTATTAGCATGGGGTTCTACGATAATTTAGCACTTTCCTTTACCGATGTCGTATCAACCCACCATAAAAGGGCGACGCTTCTAATTTTGAAATTTATATTTGTCGGCAGATCACTCCGGTGTCCTCCGCGCCCACCTTGGAGGTCTGCACTTCACACCGCGCAGCTCTTGATATCCGCCATGCCAGACGCTGGATGTGTTCACGCGTGGCCACCAACGCGACGTCTGGAGAAGACCGTCTGGCTGCTAAAATGTGCGACCGCGATATCGCGGCCAATACCACCTGTAACCACAGTTACCAGTCCAATAAATCTTTGGATTAATGATATAACACGTCTCATTATTTCATTTGTTTCCAACAGGCGGCGTTGTGGTAATGCAGGGGACTCGCATGAGGGTGGTTGAAGTTCTCTTTCGACCAGCAAGGTCTAGGGGTCGATGGCTTCTCTTAGTAGATTAAGGCAAACGCAACAATGGTTCCTTAGGAATAAAACTCTTTCGATTTTCTCTCCAAAGCGAGTCCTGTCTCCCATTACCTCTCCGTCGATGAAAGTGGAAGTTATACGTGCATAATTCCTACTTGTTATTTTTATTAGAGTTACAAAATGAATATAAACAATAACAGTAATAAAAACTGTTGTGACAATGGTAGTGGAATGGAAAAATTTGGAATCCACAGGACTTCTCTTTGAAAATTTGCGTATGAAGCTTAACAGGTAAATCATTGACACTAATGATAACAGTCAAAAGACCACAGTGACTACAAAGAGTCTGCTCCTAAGGATAACAAAGTAGTTCCTGTAATCTCGATATTTACTCTACAACTCAGTGAGCCACATGTAATATGGCACTACACACGTAGGAACTAAAATGTAATCAACATTTTACGCCCTCAGCATACATTGTTCTCTCATTAACTACTGTCTATACTTGTACGTAGAAAACTAGACTGATCAGCCAGAACATTACGACCATCTACCTAATAGCCGGTATGTCCACCTCTGGCACGGGTATCAAGGGCGACGTGTCGTGGCAGGGATGCAATGAGGCGTTGGTAGGGCTCTGTAGGGAGTTGGTAACACATCTGCACACATAAGTCGCTTAATTTCCGTAAATTCCCGTAAATTGCACTCTGTCCAGCATTAAACTCTAATGTTAGTTCTGCTATACTTGGTCGCCCGTCCTGTTTTACCAGTCTGCCCAGCTTACGACCACCAACATCTGTAATGAGGGGTGTCCCCGACAAGTCATGCAGTTTCCGAAATGGACGTGACAAGCCTCCGGGCCGACACAATCAGCCCTCGGTCAAATTGAGACATGTCGCAGGTCTCCCCCATTCTACGCACGAACGGCACGCTCACCGATACTAGATGCACCGTGAGTTTGTCTGACTAGCAGTCATTCCTCGCCATGTGACGCTGCTATCGCCTGGACGGGTTTATATCGACAGTGGGTCGGTGGCCATAACATTCTGGCTGATAAGTGTCTGTGGGTATGAAGTAGTATGTATGTAAACACACTTAGCAGCTGGTCATAACAGAAGCGTGACGAGTGTCTTTGCAAGTGGGACACAAGTGCTGCAATTCACTGAACTGCACTGGCAAAATAACAATTGTCTAGCAAGTGGATGTAACCTCAAACGAGTAAACAAAGGAATGAATAGCACGACCATAATGCTCAGCCTTAAGGGCGACTGAGAATTCAGAGAGAGTTCATGAACGCTGCTACTTATACTGTGGCACCTATCCCCTTGATTTGTTATGACGTTAAATTTTACTTTCAGGACTAATGTCACAGAGGAAAATGCTGTTGCAGAAGGCACGTTTTTGTTTAATTTTTTATTTACTTCACCTACAGCAAGGAAGAGTCGTTTGGAACATTTATGGGGGTACGACATGAGCTATATGTGCAGTTTATACATATGGATCACCTAGACGTAAGGATTTTGTCACAGACTGGAGTATTCTGCAATGTTCATGGCTGTACAGTTAACTTCAACCCGAAGAAAATGACTCAGCTGTTATGTCCCAAAAATAAAGTAATGAAAATGTTTAAGAATATTTGGGTAATTTAAAGATATTTCGTAACTACTTCTACACCTCTCTGAGGACTTTTGTGTGAAATAATAACGCAAACGCAAAATGTTAATATTTGCACCATTTTTCGTCAGTTGCAGCTTATATTTTCCTTTATTATATAGATAAAATCTCATTACAAATATACTGTATATTATCGACCTCTGAAGTGGCTAGCACGATTAGGCGAAAAAGTTTGGTTCAAAATGGCTCTGAGCACTATGCGACTTAACATCTATGGTCATCAGTCCCCTAGAACTTAGAACTACTTAAACCTAACTAACCTAAGGACAGCACACAACACCCAGCCATCACGAGGCAGAGAAAATCCCTGACCCCGCCGGGAATCGAACCCGGGAACCCGGGCGTGGGAAGCGAGAACGCTACCGCACGACCACGAGATGCGGGCAAAAAGTTTGGTAAACACACGTAAATTCAGTAGTAAAGGACGGAATATACTCTTATCTCTATGATAAAACACAATTAGATTTTTCACAGATGATAACGTCATTTACCGACTTGTAAAGTCAGCAGATGACCAAAATGAATTGCAAAATGATTTAGATAAGATATCTGTATGGTGCGAAACGTTGCAACTGACCATGAATAAAGAAAAGAGTGAAGTTATTCACATGAGTATTAAAAGAAATCCGCTAAATTTCGATTACACGATAAGTCACACAAATCTGAAGGCTGGAAATTCATCTAATACTTAGGGTTTACAACTACAAATAACCTAAACTGAAACGATCACATAAATAATGTTGTGGGTAGAGCAAACCAAAAACTGCTATTCACTGGCAGAACACTTAGAAGGTGCAACAGGTCTACTAAAGAGATTGCTTACACCACGCTTGTCCGCCGTATTCTGGAATATTGCTGTGCGGTGTGGGATCCGCATCAGGTGGGACTGACGGATGGCATCGAAAAAGTTCAAAGAATGGCGGCTCATTTTGTACTATCTCAAAATAGGGGAGATAGTGCCACAGACATGGTACGTGAATTGGAGTGTCAATAATTAAAACAAAGGCGTTTTTCGTTGCGACGAGATCTTCTCATAAAATTTCAATCACCAGTTCTCTCTCTCGATTGCGAAAACATTGTGTTGCCACCCATCTACATAGGGAGAAATGATGTTCATGATAAAATAAGAGAAATCAGGGCTCGCACAGAAAAATTTAAGTGCTCGTTTTTCCCGCGCGCCGTTCGAGTGTGGAACGGTAGAGAGCTTGAAGGCGATTCGTTGAACCCTCTGCCAGGCACTATATTGTGAATAGCAGAGTAATCACGTAGACGTAGACATTTTAGTTCATGGCAGCTGTTAACAATAGAAGGGATACACAAAAAATCGAAATGGCAGGTAATAACTCCCGACTTACGACACAAAAAACTAGGATACGGCCATAAAACGTAAAATTAAAAGGTACTTCAGTACTGCATTTGATAGTTTATAGATATGGGAAAAATGTAAGGTGAAACAAATAATTTTTCTTCCTTAAGTGTGGGCGGTGTTCTACAGTAAGATAATGGAATAGCAAAGTGAATTGTATTCGTCACAGTGTCTAAATAACTTTCAGAATGTTGTTAGTTACACTGTGCTTAAGGTCGGCCACGCCAGAATATCTTTTTTCAGAATATTGCGATAGGAAAGCCTTCTACTGCTCAATACAAACAAACTTCGCCTCCAACTAAACACACTTTTAATTTACCTTGAACAGCACCATGACTTGTACTTTTCCATAAGTCTCTTCCACATAGTTACGAAAACGTTAGGTACACAGCTCCTAAATTTATTTATTCTATGAATTCGTTCAGTAGATTGCTAGGAATGTACCATTTTAACGTATTTTCTAAATGTATTACCACCACAAGAAATAAGCTGATGCACTTTAGCTTATTCTTCTTTCGATACTCTTGAAATTTAATAAGCCGCACAAGAAACATGTGTGAGCTACATGATATTCAGGTCTGGTAGGAATAAAACTTCACCGATCCCCCATGTTTGCTAACATTACATGGGAGTAGACGAACCTATCGGGAGACGTAGAATTTAAAGGTACTGGACGCCCCATTAGTTCAGTGGATGGACAAACATAGGTATCTCATATTCCGAAGATGTAAAAGTTCTTTAAATTTGTGAACGGTTGATTTACTTTAACTGAAGGATAATGATACGAAATAAAAATGAAATCTGAAGATACCTTAAGCGAAAGTTTAAATTCTATGAGAGTGTTACTATGGCCATTTGAATGTGCAGTGAAGTATCTGAAATAAAACCAAAGTCATGGTTCACACATAAGTGGGGAATACGGCAAGGGGCAAATCGATAAATCTGAATTTGATTACTAATTCGTGAAAGTTTTTTGAACATCTCTGTTGCTGGTGTAGTTATTCATACAACGATTCTTTACCCATTTTCGGTGTTTCAGGTGAATTCGACACAAGGTAATTAGAGGGCAGCTGTCAGTACTTGTTATATGATAACACTCCAGTGCTGCTTCAGAACCTTACTTCGTTGGATTTATGAGCTCAGATACAGTCTTAGTTTCAGGATGGCTACATTTATTTGTATACTTTTACTAGAATCTGAAAAGGTCACATGCAAACAGCACTATTGCACTGTTACTTAACAACACATTGCACGCATTGTAAGTTGTACTTCGTTAACTATGTCATATATAACTCCTTTTCCAGCAAAAAGTTCCAGTTTCCTTCGCAATAACCGGAATGTTGAGACGCCTTGCTGTCGCGAGTCAAAATACTTCGAACTATACAATAATTTCGAAATCAGTTGCAGCTTTGAGCACTCCTCCTCTGCGATAGTACGATACCCTGTAGGTACCTCTCAAAAAACTGCGAGCGTCTCACATGGAAAATTTTGGCCTCCTAAGCCAAACAGTGAAAATACAGCTACCGAGTTTTGTGAAATTCACAACAATCACATTACACGTCTCACGGCTAAAATCAAAATAATCGCCTACAGTAATTGTACTTAAATAAATTTCTGTAGCAGTGACTAGTAACGCATATTCTTCAATCCAGCAAGGGACTAAAATAATACTCTGTTGTATCGTCAGTTGACATCTAACGAACTACGTAATTTTCCTGATCGTACTGGTTGCGTACATTTCGTACAATATAATTAAAACGGGCGGGAAATCAACGGTGGTCGTTTTTAAAAGAGTTCCACACACGTCTACCGGTGACAATCTACAAAGTTCCAATAAGAAGTCTAAATGACATTCCGCAGTACACACTCTCGTAAGAAACTCAGCCCAGGTAAGAGTAGTCCAAGTTGACAATGCTCTGGCTTCATCTTGCTCATCTGTAGAGCACCTCCCACGGGATTCACTATTACAAGATATTCTGTTATCTTCGCTCCCGTCCAGAAATTGCCATCCTGCGACGTGAGAACGCATTACGTCTTTACTAAACTGATCAAAAGCTGTGACCGAGGTGATTTCATGTGGAGGTGACAGCCGGCGCTGTGTGCGCCCCTCCCCTCCTAAGGCCAAACAGGGGCGAATTCTCTCGACCGGGGGTACGGCACTGTGTCGCAAGTATGGTGAATTATTGGGGAAGACGAGAGCCTTCGATAACACCCGTCCACTTTGACAAATAACATCATCACAAACCTCAAGATGAAACACAAATTGATTTAGAAATGTCTATCAAAACGTCAAAATCATCAGATCCCATAAAACCAAAGTATTAAAATCAAATTCAGAAACATAAAAATTGTGAATAATAGATATGAGCATTACGAGTAAACTGTGGCAATTTGGGGAGTTATGTTCTCAAGTAAAAACCACAGAATCCCAAAAATACTGAAGTATACAAAACAAAACAACCAGAAGAATACGATGAAGAATAGTACGCAGAGGTTGGCATCGAAAATGCAAAAATAAAGCATCAAATTAGAGAAATTCAACTGATATCGAAGACATCACACGATATATATATAAATTAACTGAAAAGCCAGACACCAATACAAAAAACCAAAAGGCAATATCAGAACAGAAAGCGGAAAAGTAATACCAGTACAGGTAGCCAATGTCACGAAAGGTAACGAAATACGGTAGCAAGCACATCACTTACCTACATAGCTCGAGCGAACACTCCAATACCGATACAGAAAGCAAGAAATTACAGAAATGGACAAAATGCAGTAACATGGGTTCACCAAAACACCTCAACAGAAAATCGCAAAATCCCTGAAATTACGCGTAAATCTCTGTGTTCTTAGACGTGAGTTGTTAAGCACTAAACTGGATTTGGCGAATTTATTTTGTAGGGCGTACAGTGTGGGCAACCAAAATCAACCTATTCTGCTACATCTTTGTAGATTACTTTCAATTACCAACATCGTGTTCTTCACACTTTACGTTAGAATAACCAGTCTTCATTTACAATAACCTTTTGAAGACTTACGTTTTTCTTAATTGTTGATGTATCAGCTTTCCTTATTCAGTCATATTACTATTACTATTCACTAAGTTATTAATTTCATTACATTACAGGTTGGCTCACCTTTGAAAAAATATGTGTAGAAGTTCACATAAGTTGTAATCACTGTGTACTCACGTTACCAAGACAACCAAAGATAACGTTTGATATCTAGTAGATTAGGAGCGTAAGCGGAGTACAACGTAAACTCGTCCTTTTGTTAAGTAACTAAATTTGTGGATTCAGTAACATGCCTACTCCATCAAAATTTGCAACACTATGTATATATCCAATACAGATTACAAACACAGCATAAAGTGACAATACTAACGCCCATAACGAAAACAAACCAACGCTCCGCACACGTAGGACGCCACCTGCCCCACCACCAATACATCACAGCTCAAGCCTGGCAGGCGATATCGAAGTTTCACGTTGTGCAAATTACTGTTTTGTCATATCTGCTGCGTTCTGTCTTTCTCACGTCACTTTATTTTACTTGTTAAATTAATGCCATAATATTGCAGCTCAGCACTGCAGTGACTGGCGATGAGTGTCTCGTGCCGACAGAATGTTGTCTACTGAAACAACCACCAGTCTCTGCAGTTGATACTCTTTTTTCGTTTCATCCTGTTGGCAGCAGACATCTCCATACTTGTAATACAGGAGGCATCTGATACAGAATATGTGTGACGCTGAAACTCACGCAGTTTTGACGTTCCCATAGTTTCCGCTTTGGTTATATGTTGTCTGAAGGGTCTATACGGATAATCTCGTTTCTCTATTCACCGCACAGCGCTATGCTCTGAATTCTGTTCCTTTTGTGCAAAATGCTGCTGTTTCTGCAACGATTCCTGGTGTCGCAAACCTACTAACAAGTGAATAACCCAAGAAGCAATAGCCCAAATTATCTTTCCCAGTCTAACATAAATGACCACTTTCAATCGCACCAGTTCCTTGCCATGTTGCACAGCGATGAGAACTTACATTTGGTGAGCCATGGGCTACCTTTACTGTATACAAATTTCTAATACTTCTAAAACATAAATGACACACAGGAATACACTTAGCCGGAGAGTGAAGTACTGGCTTTAGCTCCTCTTTTAACAGCACTTTCTCGTAGGTAGGCGGCGCAACGAAAGGTACTAAGCGACGGGATAAAAAGGGCACGGAACCTCGTTTTCAACAAAACACACATAGTTATTGGCCATATCACTGAAGGAGTCTGGTTCGTGAAACGTGGAACATGTTTTATGATCAGCCAACGGCCTTGTCACAGTGGTAACACCGGTTCCCGTCAGATCACCGAAGTTAAGCGCTGTCGGTCTGGGCTAGCACTTGGATGTGTGACCATCCGGTCTGCCGAGCGCTGTTGGCAAGCGGGGTGCACTCAGCCCTTGTGAGGCAAACTGAGGAGCTACTTGATTGAGAAGAGGCTCCAGTCACGGAAACTGACATACGGCTGGGAGATTGGTGTGCTGACCACATGCCCCTCAATATCCTCATCCAGTGATGATGAGCTGAGAATGACATGGCCGCCAGTCAGTACCTCTGTGCGCTCATTGCCAATTGGGGTGGAGTTTAGTTTAGAGTTTTAGTTTTATGATCACGCATTGTGACATCCGGCGACATTCAGTTCAATATCATCGTTAATAAGATCTAGAGCAGAAGAGAACGAGACCCAGGTTAATGCTGTTTTCCTTCACCTCGCCTTGTCGCCCGCTCGTTTAGCGAACAAAGTACGAGCAAGCGGCGTTTCGTCCTGTGGCGAGCGGAGCAGTGGATCCCACAGAGATATTCACCAGACAGAATTTTACAGTGCGTAAAAATTTAAATTTTAAATTAATTCATTCTCATGGCTCTATGACAGATAAATACTTAGTTACATAATGAACCTCATCGACGACGTCCACAGTCTCGCTTGAAACTAGTGGTCAGCTCTCCTGTGCTCGGTTCGGCGCATGCGCAAAATCCGATTCTGCACCACCGAAGACCACATTCCAGCCGCTGAGTTGATCTGCGAGGGGTGGAGAAGGGAGCGAGGGCAGCAGGTGTCTCCTGACCTCAGCACTGGAGCAACGCTCCGACGTGTATGAACCAGGACCCTCCCACCGCTGAACCTCGCGGAAGAGCGGTTGCACTTCCGACCCAGTCGTTACACCAATGTGACACATAAATAGCAGATTTTGAATCTAATTCATGTCTGCACTATTCTGTAACTTACGATACCTGTTTTGTCATTGGAAAGTGTGGAAAATGATACTTTTGAAATTGAAATAACAACAGGATTCAAGTCACCTACAATAGGTAGGAAATCTCTCCGTTTGCTGCAGTTAGTATATCAGTACTGTGACCAGGTTTTGCTGTTTGTCAAGCGGCAAGATTCAATGTGAAGTTGTAAGTTTGAAGACGTCAGTTCTCAGACGTGGAGTGTCTACAGTAGTAAATCAATATGTGTAAATTTCAAGTGCAGAGATCTATGGTACAGAATTGTCTTTCCAGTTTCTTGAATATAAGTTCTGTATTAAGGACGTACGGAGACTGGCGCCGAAAATCAAGTTAGTCAAGAAAACTAACAGCAAAAATAAAGAAATTGTAAGAATTTTCAGACTGGACAGTTACGAGAAGGTATCACAGAAGACAAAAACAAAAAGTCGGATTTCTCCCGATCGTAATATTTTAGGAAAAGGGGTTTTACACAACAACTGGATGGAGCTTGTAGGCAGCCAATGGAGTGACACTGCGGCGGCGCGCCTCCTTCCGTCCTTTATCTGCAACTACCGGTCAACTCCCTGCAGCAGATCGCCGTAGGAAAGCCGAGCAGAAACCTACCGTACTGCAACTCGCACCAGGCTGCGCAAAACCTAAATATTCCAAGAATCGGGAAAAGGTTTTCTCATACAGAAAATTGCTTAAAAATTCATACTTTCTAAAAAAAACCAGCTTGCCTTCACTTTAAAGCACTTTAGAGTTATGTAGCACAACGAAAACCGGCAAATTATAACTTCCTTCGGAGCTCATACTACACACGACCGTACCATTGAAAGGTTGGGCTCCGACTACTCTAGACTGATGTAAGCTTTCTCTGTCTCCAAGAGAAAAGACGCGGGAAGGATACTCCTTTCTGATTGGTCAATTTTCTTTAAAGCCAATAGAAAAAGATTGTTCTCTCTTTTTAGTCTGCGCTTTTCATGACCAAGCAATCAACAAATAACATGCTTTCGAAATGTACTTTTTCCCGAAATAAATATTTAGCATTCTGATATTTTGCTTATACTTTACGTTATTAACGATTTTCATTTGCACTCGAATTAGCTTTCCTTTTACCATAAACTTACTTGACATATCATGTTACTAAGTTCCCCGTCGTACAACGTTCATCAGTAGAAGAATGATCTATATATTTACTTTAGACCACATTCACGCATCATTGACACTACTAAAAGCATATAAAAACTGTACAGAGATAAGTCAACAAAAAACCTTTAACAAATAAACATAACAAATCGCAAAAACATGACCTTGACCTGTTCCTTGAATGTCTCTGTGCTCTACTGGAGTCTGGTAGATGACAATAAGAACTACGTACTCGACTGAACCCGTTTCAGACCATCTGTCACTGTGCACGCATGAGTGGTTCTCCCGATACACAGGTTCTAGACACAATCATGAGATTTGCCAATATCGTTACACACTCTCTAAAACTGCGTGATCTGTTGTAGTTTATTGTGTTTCTGAGCTTGCACTTCGTGGAAATTATGGATGCAGCAACTCATCAAATACGGGTATTTCCGAACGTCTTCTAGATTTCATTTAGGTTTCATTAGTGGATCTGATACTTTATTTAACGATAATCTTTGGAAGGCATGTGTTTTCAAAGGAACATGTAAACGTATTCAAAATTTTGATCTTTCTTGTATGATGGAGGTTTACAGAGCAAAAAAGAAAATTGCTGTCACTGATCCTGTACAAGTTAGCGCAGATAAGACAATGACACTTCAACAATTTCACTGTTTATCGTAATAGTCAGATATGTTTCCTCTAAGGGGAAATCCATAGCAAGGTCTTTTTCATTCCTGACACCTAGTGAATAGAGTCCAAAATCTTTAGGATAGTCGCTGAGAGACATAGAAATATAGTTATTTCACAGAGCTACAATTGCACAGGTGTCGTGAGAGGTCGTTTTTCAGGTGCACAGACTCTTGTGAAAGAACATTTGGAACATGATTATGTAGTTAATTTTTATGCCGAAACGCAGGATCTCATTTTAACCTGTGCAGAGAGTCAGAATAGGGACGTCAGAAGATATTTCGTTGACCTTAGTGAGATTTTTAGTTTTACCCATGTTCTTCACAGTGTGTAATACATACAGAGCAGGAAATTCTGCCATGTTTCCTACACAAGGTGGAATTTTAAATCAAGAATTGTGCAAGTTGCCTATGAAAATATCGACTTGTAGAATGCCTGGAGCAAACTGAGATTCTATCTCGAAAAACTACTATAATTATTTAAGCAACAGTGCACCGTCTGAAATGAAGGCACACAGCACTTCAATTTTGGTTGTTTGTAATTAATATCACACCGTGCCAACATTGCTGCATTGTACAGCCAATCACAAAAATGAGTAGTTCACCCACTGTGTGTACAACAAAGGGCAGAACTCTGCAAAAATATATTCCAGCTAACATATCTGACGTGATTTCCACATGCAGAGAGCTGCTGCATCTTGCACAGAGATAGGGACAGGAAAATAAATTCAAAAAACGGTTCTTTCAAAAGAAGTGTGAGATAAAATTGTCACTGAAGTTGCTGAAAGCTTTGAATTTACCGGATGTCTCGTAGCTGCAAATTTATTTAATTCCGAAAAGTGTGTGTTGTATGCAGGTCACTTTCTGCAAACATTGCGACAGGCGTCTTAGAAAATAAATCGCATTCTTGAAGGCAACAAACCGAGAACAAAAGTTCAGATATTAAAAGCGAGGGATGAGCTTTGAAATTTCTGCAATTCCTATTCGAAAATAATTTGCAGAAACATTGTAGTCAAACAACGAAACTCCTGAAAATGACTGTTACCATACCGGCGACATATTCTGACGCAGACCGATCTTTCTCTATCCTGAAGGTTTTCTGCGACGTGCTGTGAGTGAGCAGCTGTTAACAGCAGCAGCAGCGCTCTCAGTCGCAAGGGATATTGTCAGCACCGTCAATGAATTGAATGATTGCTTCATTGACAGAGTCTCTGCTCTTAATGAGCGGTGAATAGATTATTCGTGCAACCATCCATCGTAAGCTAAGTGTATTTCCGTAGAGTTGTTACTTTTTATTATTATTAAACCATGTATGTTAGTCATTTGAAACTTTGTAGATCATCTGCCAGTGACCCCCTAGACAAATCACTAGAAAAATATCCGCGAACCGCCACTGGTACAAGCTTACCGGGTAGCAGATTACATGGCTGGTTGCAGGACATTTTAGCAAACAGAAATAAGAGGTGTAACTCAAGGGGAAAAATCGATACATGTAGCCTAGGGGAGCTCTACGGAGCTATTAATGTTTGCAATGCTCTGTATGTAAATTGCGTACCGGATAACGCCGCAAGCTGTACGGGGCGGGTTCTCAGACGATGCTGTTATCTACAGGAAGGTTGCAACATCAGACAACCGTATCGAAATGCAGGAAAACGGTTCACGATTGGTCTAGTTGACACTGCACGTTAATAAAAGTAACGTACTGCACGTGCATAAGTGAAGAATTTCGCGGTAAAGCATTGGATACAATAACAACCGGAAAGTGCCTCAGAATAGCTATCGTATATGTACTAAAGAAGGAAGACCAACAAAAAATTGTCGCAGAGAAGCAGAGGAGTATCAAAGATTTACTGGAACAATCTGAAGGGAATCACCTCATGCACAACAGCAGTGGTTTTCAAAATACTCGCTCGGCATTTCTTGAGTGTTGTTCATCGGTCGGACCATTATCAGGTAGGATTATTAGAAGAAGCACGGATGATGCGACGAAGAGCGACCCGTTTCATCACAGTGTCGTTGTAAGTGACAGCGTTACCGAAATACACAACAAACTCCACTGTGAGGAGCTACAAGATGGGTGTTGTGCATCGTGAAGAGGTTCACTGTTGAAAATTTATAGAATGTACTTCCAAGAAGAGGCGGGCGTCATATTGATTTCTCCTAGAGAAGCCTCTCCTATTGATTTGTTTCCCTCAGATTGCGCTGACTATTTCGTGGTTTATGAAATGGTGTCAAACGATGGGATGACGTGGTTCACAATGGTTCATGTGGCTCTGAGCACTATGCGACTTAACTTCTGAGGTCATCGGTCCCCTAGAAATTAGAACTACTTAAACCTAAATAACCTAAGAACATCATACACATCCATGCCCGAGGCAGGATTCGAACCTGCGACCGTAGGGGTCGCGCGGTCCCACACTCTAGCGCCTAGAGCCGCTCGGCCACCTCGGCCGACGGATGACGTGGGCTCAGAGCTACTCAAGTAAATTACATCTCCAGTCCATCGTTGTCTATGCCATGGATCTACTTCAATTATTTATATTGACACTAGCTATGTAGCCGAAACAGGAGCTTATTACCGACAGTCGGTTACCTTCTTCCTATATTAGGTCGTAATGCTTTTCCGAATTAGCGATCATGGCTATCTGTTGTAATTCACTGTAAAGCTTCAATAATGAAACGAGTATTTGATCTGAATACATCTTGACGATCCAATCAGCCATTGAACCTATTTGTGCCGAGAATATATTGCGAATACATTTCATGTATTTCATAACTGCTGTAGTCGCCGCAGTTCGTGTATCTTCGGACATGGATGCACGCTTGTCCGAAGGAACTCTGCATCGTAGTTCCGAGTGACACAGGCACTGCAGTATCGTATTTATCTGCCGGCTCCGAGCAACAGACTTTCAAGGAAAATGCCTCCTCTGTAGGAGAATATTCGAGGGTCATTCAACAACTAAAGAGAGAAATTGGTCTGGAGAAAAAAACCCTTTTTTTTACAAAGCAATGCTCTTTCTACATTTCAACATAATCCCCTTGAACATTTATGCACTTATTCCAACGCGCTACAAGCTCTTTTATTCCGGCTGCAAAGAACTCTTTATCTTGATGTTTGAACCAATTTCACACAAAATGTTTCACGTCCTCTTTGTCCTGGGACCTTTATTCACGTAATGCCTCCTTCAGTGCAGTAAACAAATGGAAATCAGTAGGTGCTAAATGAGGACTGTAAGGGGGATAAGGCAGTACTTCCCAACCCATTTTGTCGATGGTTTCACGGGTTAGATGAGCAATATGAGGACTTGGGTTCTCTTTCATAACGTTCCTTTAGCTCTGAGCACACTCTCAACTTTATTTCCTTGTGTAGCCGACTCAAGTCCTTTGGGTCCCATCTTGCACATGTTTTTCGGTACTTCCGCTTGTTACAGACAATGTTATGAACTGTATCAGTACTAACTTGAACCTTATCAGGTATCATTTCCACAGTCACACGGCGGTCGGCACGAATAATGTCATCAATTCGACTTTCAAGTGAGGGACTTGAAACTGCAACTGGTAGGCCAGAAGGGTGTTCGTCAGTCACTGAGTCGCGACGATTTTTGAACTGCTCTACCCACTTGTAAGAATTTGGACGATTTATACAACTTTCATCATAAACATAAGACATTCTACGGTATATATTCACTGGTTCCTAGAATTCAGCAAGTAAAAAACAAATAACAAAAAATGGTTCAAATGGCTCTTAGCACTATGGGACTTAACATTTGAGGTCATCAGTCCCCTAGAACTAAGAACTACTAAAACCTACCTAACCTAAGGACATAACACACGTCCATGCCCGAGGTAGGATTCGAACGTGCGACCGTAGCGGTCGCGTGGTTCCAGACTGAAGCGCCTAGAACCGCTCGGCCACACTGGCCGGCAACAAATAACAGAACGTCGTTCAACTAATGTGGGCGTTTCAAGCGGACTCGCCATCTTGAAATGTATTTTTGAGGTTATGAACAAAACTATGTTGATACATCAGCTGCTCAGGGTTCATCCTAGTGATGCCAATTTAAAGTCATAGAAGCATCAAACCTGCCCTACTGACAGTTTTTCCCCGGACCATTTTGTCTCTTTAATTATTGCATGACCCTCGTACATAGTGGAGGACGGGTACAGGATTTAGGCATGTGGCTGACGATATATCGCAGTTCGGGCCTGGCCATGAGTTCTGCTCGGATAGTCAAATGATAAGGTGACCGCACGCGATGAGCGGGAAATCCCGGTATGAGTTCCGGTCAGGCAGTGGCTTTCATTGCCGTCATTCTGTTATACAGTTGATGGCTGTCCATATTCGCAACTGCGAATAAATTTCTTGTATTTCATTCCGGCTGTAGTCGAAGAAGTGCCTGTTCCTTAGGACATGCATGCACGTCCGAAGGAATTTTACACTGTAATTCGGCATAACACAGGTACTGTAGTATCGTATTTATCCGCCGACGCCGGGCAAGCGAGTTTAAAGTAAAATGTGTTCAACGTACGCGAATATACATAATGGATGTACGAGTACATGGCCTACGATATACGGAATATTGTTTTCGTACGTCCGTCCTATTGGAAGGAGGTCTTTGGGATGATGGCCGTTTACTATTGTGACAACATAAAACACCTACAGCCGTCCTTATGACTTTATTTTAGTTTGTTACCACCAGTTTCAGCGCTTCAGTGCGCCATCATCAGGCTATTGTTGATGTGGTATGGCTTGATATGATCCGTATATATGTCACATTAGTTGCCAGCATAACTGGATACGCAGATAATGTGTCAGCACTCCAGCCTCCAACTGCCAACTGACTGACTGACGAAAACTTAGGAACTGTGTCTAATAAATTAGATTAATATGCAGAGATTCAAAAAATTACAGTAATTTGTAAGCCTTGCTTTTTCGAGTAGTAATTAGTAGTTTTCCTTCATGGGAAATGTTTCCGCCAAATCTTACACGTTTAGCTTTTGTTTTTCTTACGTCGATCTCTTCCATTTTCAGTTTTCTCGTTAACTGGACTTGAAGAACTAGTTTCTTTAATAGGGAATGGGTTAAGTGTATTTGATATATATCTTCTTTTTCTTAAGACCTTGAAAATAAAATTATTTTGGAAATAGTAGCAGTTTATGGTACTTTTGTCTTAATACTTGTGGAATAATAAAATGCACAATATTCAGTCCACAGCCTTTTGATACAATATGACGAACCTTCCTTTAATCAAATTCATCTGGGAAGGAAAGTTTATAAACAAATCTCTAGTATATCCTTTAATGTAGAGGCACCCTCGATTCCATCATTTGCTGCGAGTACACCAGTGTTTGATCACTTTCTATCAGAATTTACAGTAAATGCATAAATCCCGTATTGCCCTTTCGTGTTCAGTTATTTTCACATTTCTTATATATGTGTATGCAATAATTAATAAAGATTTTGTACAAGAATATTTATTTACTATCCTACCACAAGTGACTTGGGTTCTTTGGTGTCCAAAGCTGATTTAGATTCACTCTCACTACCAAATGTATCTACAAAGTATTTGCAGGATCACTTCTTCCTCGTCTTCCAAATATACCCAGAGAGACTTCTGTCAGTAAAATACTACCAGTCAAAGTCACTTCTTATATGCACTGAAACACATGGATTATGGTAGACGTGGGGTGTGTTACAATTACAGTACAGAAGATCACGGGAGAGGGTATTGACTTCAGCTATCTTAAATAGAGCTGAATGCTTACTGATTATTGCAAAATCTGGCTTCATAACCACAGAGCAAAGGCGATATGCATTTCTACTAGTCAGATGTGTTGATAACATAGAATACTAATAAACTGCAGCTATCACTGCAGATAGGAGTAATGTGTGAGGAGCTGTTTTATCCCATTGCAAACCCCTAGCCCAATTACACTGTTGTGAGCGTGTGTGCATGTTTCAGGTACCCCCGGCCTCATCCTGAACCTAATACAGGATAACTGTAAAACAGCCCCGCACTTAACGTCGGTGATCGTCTGATAACTTTTTTCAGTCTGCTCCTGGCCACTTGGTAGTTTCCCAACTGTGACCTACTTCTAGCCACGCGTCTCATATATTTACTACAAATGCAGGATGAGATATTTTGAGTTTACTTCATGCAATGCATTGTCACGTAACGCGCTGACCATCACGGCATCTCTTTTGCGGTTCTGTTTTACTAATATCTGCTAGGTGACGCAGCTGTTAAATATTCGCCCTCCTTCAATTTTTTATTTACAATAACGTCAAGGAGCTCATTTCTGTTTTCCTGCATTGTGTCGAAAACACCGCTTGCTTACTCGTCAGTTGGTCACCCTAATTTGAACTAAAATACCAGGTGAAGAGGTAAATTCAATAATTCTTTCCGAGAAAATCGTTAGCGAACTCCAAAACACTTCGAAAAGCTGTTTTTTCTTCCGGAGCAGCCATAATTAGTGTCTATAGCAGTAAAAACAATGAAAACCGTAAAAACTTCGAGAATGCATTATTTTGATTGATGATGGATGAAACGTTAGCTACTAACTTTAAAGTTCCTCTCGACTTTGAATTCATCATTCCCATTAGCTACAAGCGATATATTCGTTGAACTGAGAGCGAACAGGCCAAGGGCCGATATATCCGTCATGCCCACTTGAAAGACTAAACTTTTTACATCGTGTTGATTTCAGTAATTTAATTTATGCTGCAGTTTATACTGAAACTCAAAGTACTCGCGGAGTCCTAAACTCGTACCAATTATGTTCTTTTTACATTTTCCATCATTCTTCTGACTGGTTTGAGGCGGCTCAACGGGATTTCTTCTCTTGTACCAATCTCTTCATCTCAGAGAAGCATATTCGGCATATATTCTTAATTACTTGAATTATTTGTTGTATTAACACCATGGAATTTATTTCCTTATGTCTCGAAACATGTCCTACCATTCCGCCCCTCTTTTTGTCAGTGCTTTCCTTATGTTCCTTTCTTCCTCTATTTTGCGAAGAGAAAGAAACGCCAAGTATATCTGTTTGAAAAAGCTGATAAAATGCTCTTAACACCTTTTTAAGAGACAGTCTTCACTCCTTTCTATCTGATCATGTAAGTATATAAAAGTTGTGGAATGTTTTCAAAGAGATAGTATCAACAGCAATTGAGAGATATATACCACGTAAAATAATAAGTGATTGTACTGATCGCCCATGGTACACAAAATGGGTCAGATCGTTGTTACAGAAGCAACGAAAAAAACATGCCAAATTTAAAAGAACGCAAAATCCCCAAGATTGGCAAAGTTTTACGGAAGTTCGAAATATGGCGCTTACTTCAAAGCGAGATGCTTTTAATAATTTCCACAACGAAATTCTTTTTCGAAATCTGGCAGAAAACGCAAAGAGAATCTGGTCATACATAAAGCACACCAGTGGCAAGACGTAATCAATACCTTCGCTGCGCGATAACAACGGTGAACTCACTGATAACAGTGCCACTAAAGCAGAGTTAATAAATACGGTTTTCCGAAACTCCTTCACCAAAGAAGACGAAGTAAATATTCCTGAATTCCAATCAAGAACAACTGCCAAGATGAGAAACATAGGAGCAGATATCCTCGGAGTAAAGGAGCAGTTAAATCACTTAATGAATGCAAGGCCTCCGGTCCAGATTGTATACCAGTCAGGTTCCTCTCAGAGTATGCTGATAAAATAGCTCCCGATTTAGCAATTATATACAACCACTCGCTCACAGAAAGATCCGTACCTAAAGACTGGAAAATTCCTCAAGTCACACCAATACCCAAAAAGGGAAGTAGGAGAATCCGCTGAATTACAGGCATACATCACTATCGTCGATTTGGGGTAGGGTATTGGAACATATACTGTATTCGAAAATTATGAAGTACCTCGAAGAAAACGATTTATTGACACATAGCACGGATTCAGAGAACATCGTTGTTGTGAAACACAACTAGCTCTTTATACTCATGAAGTAATAAGTGCTATTGATAGGGGATGTCAAATTGATTCCATACTTTAATATTTGCAGACGGCATATCCGGCGTTCACCAAGGAAGTGTTATAGGCCCTCTATTGTTCCTGATCTGTATTAACGACATAGGAGACAATCTGTGTAGTCCTCTTAGACTGTTCGCTGATGATGCTGTCATTTACCGTCTTGTAAAGTCATCGGATGATCAAAACGACTTGCAAAATGATATAGATAATATATCTGTATGGTGCGAAAAGTGACCCTGAATAAAGAAAAGTGTGAAGTTATTCACATGAGTACTGAAAGAAATCAGCTAAATTTCGATTACGCGCAAAGTCACACAAATCTGAAGGTTGTAAATGCAGCCTAATACTTAGGGATTACAATTACAAATAACCTAAATTGGAACGATCACATAGATAATATTGTGAGTAGAGGAAACCAAGGACTGCGATTCATTGGCAGAACACTTACAAGGTGCAACAGGTCTACTAAAGAGATTTCTTACACCACGCTTGTCCGCCCTATTCTGGAATATTGCTGTGCGGTGTGGGATTCGCATCAGGTGGGACTGATGGATGACAGCGAAAAAGTACAAAGAAGGGCAGCTCGTTTTGTATTATCGCGAAATAGGGGAGATAGTGTCGCAGACATGATACGTGAAATCGAGTGGCAATCATTAAAACAAAGGCGTTTTTCGTTGCGACGAGATCTCCTCATGAAATTTCAATCACCAGTTTTTTGCAACGATTGCGAAAACATTCTATTGGCACCCACCTACATAGGGACAAATGATCATTACGATAAACGAGAGAAATCAGAGCTCGCACAGAAATATTTAAGTGCTCGTTTTTCCCGCATGCCGTTTGAGCGTGGAACGGTAGAGAGACAGCGTGCAGGTGGTTCATTGAACCCTCTGCCAAGCACTTTTTCGTGAATACCAGAGTAATCACGTAGATGTAGATGTAGATGTGAATTTCCTCATACCTTATCTGTCCACCTACTTTCCAACATTCTTGTATCGCACACATCGCGAACACAAGGATTCTCTTCGTTTTCGGTTTCTCCACAGCAAATGATTCACTTCTGTACAATGCTGTGCTACAAACATACATCCTCATCTATATCGTCCTCAAATTACGACATATGTTTGTTATCAGTTGACTTCTTTTGTCCAGGAACGCCTTCTTTTCCTGTGCTAATCTGCTTTATATGTCCTCCTTGCCTCGTCCAACATGGGTTGATCGGTTGTTTTGCTTCCAAGGTAACTGAGTTCCTTAACTTCGTGTACTTCTTGATCCCAAGTTGTGATGTTTTCTCGCTATTCTGATTCTCTGCTACTTCTAATTATTTTCGTTTCTCTTCGGTTTACTCTCAGTACCTATTCTGTACTCATAATACTGTTCATTTCATTCAATTGATCCTGTAATTCATTTCAAACAAGGATAGCAATGGCATCAGCGGATCGTATCAGTGGTAGTTTCTTACTGCGAATTTTCAGCACAATTCGGAAACTTTCTTTCATTTCCGTCATGGGTTCTACGATGTAGACAGTGAGTAGTAGGGGCGAAAGCAGCATCACCTCCCTTACACCACTTTTAATTGAAGGATTTCGTTCTTTCTCCTCCATTCTTACCATTCTCTCATGTTTCTTGTACTTACTGTGTATTACGCATCCCGTACATTACTCTTACTTTGTTCAGAATTTCGAACGTCTTGTATCATTTTAAAGTGTCAATCACTATTTCTAGTTCGACAAATCCTATGAATGTGTTTTGATTTTTCTCATGTCTTGCTTCTATCATGAAGCGCAACGTCAGAACTGCCTCTCTCGTGCCTAAACTCAAAGTGATCCTCATAAAACAGATCCTCAACTTTTTCCATTCTTATGTATATTATTCTTGACAGCAGTTTGAATGCATGCACTGTTATGCTGGTTTTGCAGTGGTTATGGTGCCTGCTTCGAAATCAGGGTTACGAATTTCTGCTGGTGTGTTCCCAGAGTGTGAAGGAAGTGAGACGCTCACTATCCGGAACTTGACAGATGGAGAAACGCACATCAAGGCAGAATTCCAGAAGGCGCGGCAGAATCTGCTTGCAGCCGGCTGCAGGTACCTGTTCCATCTGCTCCTCTCCCCTTTCCCTTCCCCTCCTATCCAGCCACTTTGGTCTCCGCTATAATTAATTGCCCTTGCACAGTCCTCAGGCAGCATTGTTGGCATACCTATGCTTCACTGGTTGTACTATCTTGGCCTCCTGCAGCGAAACCACAAGTCCAAAAATCTTATTGCTTTACTGTATACAGAGGAATTTCATCGGCAGAGACCAGAAAGTTGCGCTTAACTGAAGTTAGCGCAGCAATATTTGTCGTGTTAATGATATTTGTTGCTAGTATGTAAAGTAACCTCCCCATGAACCATGGACCTTGCCGTTGGTGGGGAGGCTTGCGTGCCTCAACGATACATAGCCGTACCGTAGGTGCAACCACAACGGAGGGGTATCGGTTGAGAGGCCAGACAAACCTGTGGTTCCTGAAGAGGGGCAGCAGCCCTTTCAGTAGTTGCAGGGGCAACAGTCTAGATGATTGACAGATCTAGCCTTGTAACACTAACCAAAACGGCCTTGCTTTTGTGGTACTGCGAACGGCTGAAAGCAAGGGGAAACTACAGCCGTAATTTTCCCGGGGGCATGCAGCTTTACTGCATGATTAAATGATGATGGCGTCCTCTTGGGTAAAATGTTTCGGAGGTAAAATAGTCCCCCATTCGGATCTCCGGGCGGGGACTACTCAAGAGGACGTCGTTATCAGGAGAAAGAAAATTGGCGTTCTATGGAACGGAGCGTGGAATGTCAGATCCCTTAATCGAGCAGGTAGGTTGGAAAATTTAAAAGGGGAAATGGATAGGTTAAAGTTAGAAATAGTGGGAATTAGTGACGTTCGGTGGCAGGAGGAACAAGACTTTTGGTCAGGTGAATACAGAATTATAAATAAAAAATCAAATAGGGATCATACAGGAGTAGCTTTAATAATGATTAGGAAAATAGGAGTGCTTGTAAGCTACAACAAAGAGCAGAGTGAACGTATTATTGTAGCCAAAATAGACACGAAGCCCACGCCTACTACAGTAGTACAAGTTTATATGCCAACTAGCTCTGTAGATGATGAAGAAGTTGATGAAATGTATAATGAAATAAAAGAAATTATTCAGATAGGGAAGGGAGACGAAAATTTAATAATCATGGGTGGCTGGAATTCGACAGTAGGAAAAAGAAGAGAAGGAAACGTAGTAGGTGAATATGGATTGGGGCTAAGAAATGAAAGAGGAAGCCGCCTGGTAGAATTTTGCACAGAGCGTAACTTAATCATAGCTAACACTTGGTTCAAGAATAATGAAAGAAGGTTGTATACATGGAAGAACCCTGGAGAAACTAGAAGGTTTCAGATAGATTATTTAATGGTAAGACAGAGATTTAGGAACCAGGTTTTAAATTGTAAGACATTTCTAGGGGCAGATGTAGACTCTGACCACAATCTATTAGTTATGAACTGTAGATTAAAACTGAAGAAACTGCAAAAAAAGTGGGAATTCAAGGAAATGGGATCTGGATAAACTGAAAGAACCAGAGGTTGTACAGAGTTTCAGGGAGGGCATAAGGGAACAACTGACAGGAATGGTGGAAAGAAATAGAGTAGAAGAAGAATGTGTAGCTTTGAGGGATGAAATAGTGAAGGCAGCAGAGGATCAAGTAGGTAAAAAGACGAGGGCTAGTAAAAATCATTGGGTAACAGAAGAGATACTGAATTTATTGATGAAAGCAGAAAATACAAAAATGCAGTAAATGAAGCAGGCTAAAAGGAATAGAAACGTCTCAAATACGAGATCGACAGGAAGTGCAAAATGGCTAAGCAGGGATGGCTAGAGGACAAATATAAAGATGTAGAGGCTTATCTCCCTAGGGGTAAAATAGATACTGCCTACAGGAAAATTAAAGAGACCTTTGGAGAAAATAGAACCACTTGTATGAATATCAAGAGGTCAGATGGAAACAGAGTTCTAAGCAAAGAAGGGAAAGTAGAATGGTGGAAGGAGTATATAGACGGTCTATACAATGGCGATGCACTTGAGGAGAATATTATGGAAATGGAAGAGGATGTAGATGAAGATGAAGTGTGAGATATGATACTGCGTGAAGAGTTTGACAGAGCACTGAAAGACCTGAGTCGAAACAAGGCCCTGGGAGTAGACAAAATTCCATTAGAACTACTGACAGCCTTGGGAGAGCCAGTCCTGACAAAACTCTACCATCTGGTGAGCAAGATGTATGACACAGGCGAAATTCCCTCAGACTTCAAGAAGAATATAATAATTCGAATCCCAATGAAATCAGGTGTTGACAGATGTGAAAATTAGCGAACTATCAGTTTAATAAGTCACAGCTGCAAAATACTAACGCGAATTCTTTACAGACGAATGGAAAAACTGGTAGAAGCCGACCTCGGGGAAGATCAGTTTGGATTCCGTAGAAATGTTGGAAAGGCAAACCGAGGTTTCTAGCATTTGTAGATTTAGAGAAAGCTTTTGACAAGTCGATTGGAATACTCTCTTTCAAATTCTGAAGGTGGCAGCGGTAAAACACAGGGAGCGAAAGGCTATTTACAATTTGTACAGAAACCAGATGGCTGTTTCAAGAGTCGAGGGACATGAAAGGAAAGCAGTGATTGGGAAGTGAGTGAGACAGGGTTGTAGCCTCTCCCCGATGTTATTCAATCTGTACATTGAGCAAGCAGTAAAGGAAACAAAAGAAAAATTCGGAGTAGGAATTAAAATCCATGGAAAAGAAATAAATACCTCGAGGTTCGCCGATGACATTGTAATTCTGTCAGAGGCAGCAAAGGACTTGGAAGAGCAGTTGAACGGAATGGATAGTGTCTTGAAAGGAGGGTATAAGATGAACATCAACAAAAGCAAAACGAGGATAATGGAATGTAGTCGAATTAAGTCGGGTGATGCTGAGGGAATTCGATTAGGAAATGAGACACTTAAAGTAGTAAAGGAGTTTTGCTATTTGGGGAGCAAAATAACTGATGATGGTCGAAGTAGAGAAGATATAAAATGTAGACTGGCAATGGCAAAGAAAGCGTTCCTGAATAAGACAAATTTGTTAACATCGAGTATAGATTTAAGTGTCAGGAAGTCGTTTCTAAAAGTATTTGTATGGAGTGTAGCCATGTATGGAAGTGAAACACGGACGATAAATAGTTTAGACAAGAAGAGAATAGAAGATTTCGAAATGTGGTGCTACAGAAAAATGCTGAAGATTAGATGGGTAGATCACATAACTAATGAGGAGGTATTGAATCGAATTGGGGAGAAGAGGAGTTTGTGGGACAACTTGACTAGAAGAAGGAATTGGTTGGTAGGACATGTTCTGAGGCATGAAGGGATCACCAATTTAGTACTGGAGGGCAGCGTGGAGGGTAAAAATTGTATAGGAAGACCAAGAGATGAATACACTAAGCAGATTCAGAAGGATGTAGGCTGCAGTAGGTACTGGGAGACTAAGAAGCTTGCACAGGATAGAGTAGCATGGAGAGCTGCATCAAACCGTCTCAGGACTGAAGACCACAACAACAACAACATGGGCAGGGCCCTACAACCAACTCTGAATTTTGCTGATCTAAAGCACCAATTGGACCGAATTTGGCACTATATCCCTCTGGACGACAGGCAACAAGTCTATCAATCAATGCCAGCCGAACAGTTACTTGCATAAGCGCCAGACATAGATAATTTTCTTACAGACTTGCTCAATTTGTGTAGCTCTTTCTCGTGAATAAACCATTCAGTTTTTGAAATGGGACTACTTCATTTGTCTTTACATGAACATTACATCTACTGATTTCTGTGCCATTGGTATAATTCCTTCTTGTTGCCTCGTATTTTCTTTAATTTCTTAAAAAGTGTACTTGATATCTCGAATTGTTAATTGGACCTGGACCTGTCTGAAATTTTCGAAAACAATTATTGTCACCATCTAAAAGACAATATTATCCCGTTTCAAAAAATGTATTTTTTATCTACTTTCCAGTTGTTGATTTGGTCTTAAACGCTCTTTGAGCAAATGTCTGCACAACAGCCACACGCATGAGACAGGCAAGGAATAGCAGCATATACGTTTATTGCCTGCCAAAGTCATGGAAACAATAAAGCCAATATGTAGGGACCTTTCAGATAAAATATTACTCATCAAATGTCTACATGGCCTTACGCAACACCCTAATGAGAGTTTCAACATCTGCGTGTGGCAACGAGTACCAAAAACAGTGTTTGTTGTATGGACAGTACTCAAAATGGGTGCCATGGATGCTGTCGTCTGTTTCAATGATGGTGTAATAAGCAGGATAAAAGTAATGGACAAAAAAAATATTGTCCCTTTAGGCGGCAGATAATGTATTTTGTTTCCACATGTTTTATACCAGGATATATCTGGGATTGGTTGATAGGACCCTTCCTGAGACAACAACAGGTTTTTCTGGATATGGTTTACAGTAGTTTTGCAGCTATGTGAGAGTAGTGGGAAGAGCAGCATCAAATTAATCTTCAGACTGAAGACCCTGGTCTCGGCGGAGGTTCGAGTCCCCCCTCGGGCATGGATGTGTGTGTTTGTCCTTAGGATAATTTAGCTTAAGTAGTGTGTAAGCTTAGGGACTGATGACCTCAGCTGTTAAGTCCCATAAGATTTAAAAAAAAAAAAAAAAACAGTACATCTTGTACGACAGATTTAATATTTTTAGGAAAAAGAAGATACGGAATAAAATTTTTATTTATACTTCTCAGAGTATTATCCAACACATAATCCCATTGTGTTATTTTATCTAAAATAGGGAACTTTTGTTTAGCGTAATTTTATTCCCTCGCTCTGAGGAGAACGACTAGATTGAAAAGAGTGTGTACACTGCTAATCAGTCAATTACTGAAACAGATCGTCTAACACTGATAATGTTAAAAATTATTTGTTGCTTTCCAAAGTGAAATATACATAAGTGATTAGAGTGAAGCTCTCCACTGCACGGTACTGTATTGTAGAACGTCTGCTTTGAAAGGATAACTGAGTGACATGACGGTAGGCGTGTGGTGGCAATGGAGAGTGAGCAGGAGATTTTCTGCTTAACACACTGTAACATAATGCTACAAACCAATGTTGTTGAAATGTAGACTTTTCTATTCTTATCTAACGACAAGTACCTATAGTTACGATTTGCATCAGCTGCGTGGGTAATTTAGTATGACGCCAGCTGCTGCGAAAAGCTCCAGCTGTGATCTGATGTCGCTTAACCTGAGGTTGGTGGCCTAGGACGTCGAAACAGCAGGCAGGACTCGGTAACAAGCAGACTTCCTCGCTCCACTGCCTCCACACCTGCCTCGACTTCACATTGGTGACGTTACGGAGAATCTACGCAGCATCTTACCTTCCGGCTACTATCCTTCCGCCTGGGAATTCAAGGAAAAGTTCCAGAACGCATGAGTACCTTTCAAAGCAGCATGTTTGGCCTCTGTTCTCAAACCCACCCTAGCTTAGTTGGAAGTTCGCCTTTTAAAATGATTCTTTTCAGGAGAACTTCAATTAAAATATACACGGTGGTCAATTGATCGTGACCGGGTCAAATATATTACGAAAAAAGCGTCAAACGAAAAAAACTACAAAGAACGAACCTTGTCTAGCTTGAAAGGGGAAACCAGATGGCGCTCTGGTTGGCCCGCTAAATGGCGCTGCAATAGGCCAAACAGATATCAACTGCGTTTTTTTAAATAGGAACCCTCATTTTTTATTACATATTCTTGTAGTACGTAATTAAATATGAATGTTTTCGTTGGACCACTGGGGGTTAGTGTATGTAACAACAGTGTAAGTTTCCTTGCCCTGCCGCTGCTGTCCGTAAGGTGTGTAGTTTTGACAGATTTCTTGATTGTAGGCCGTTTGTGTTTCTACTCTGGTGGCACTGTTTCCTTTCTCGTTCTGGGCGCTCTGAGCACAGTATTCTGAGGGCGTAGTGCACTCCGCCGGTTCCGGCTTTGGCGTGTTGTTCAATTCTTGCATTTGGTTTATTGGGCGTCAGGTACATTCAGCAAGATTATTATTAGTCATTCGTTAGACTGCCACTAGTCTGAGTTACCATCTCGTGAAGTGAATGCAACTCTTGGCTGCCTATCTCATCGCACGCGAAAGTGTTTGTTGCCGGACCTTCTCAGAGGTCGATTCCTCGAGCATCGTCTATGACTGGTGTTTTATTATTGTATTATTTATTTAACATACCTTGTAATGCCTACATTAAAACGTTATGTATGTCTAGTTAATAGTTCCATCCGAGTTCTGGAATAAATCTAGCAGTGTAAGGGTTGTGTTACAAAATTACCATCATCTTATTTCACCTGTTTGGTGGTCAGTTGCTTGCTTCTTTTAATTAACCTTTGCTTGTAGTTGCTGTTTTACAGAAGGGTTCTAAATTTTTTATATAATTGCCGTTCCTGGCGTGTAAGGCCTTCAGCCATGATTGTGGTCATTTGCTTTGAAAAAATAATTCGATATTTCGATTTTAGCAGAAAGCCACAAAACCTTATTTTCTGCCATTCCTGGCGTCTGATGCCTTCTACTGTGTTTGTGGGCACTTACTTTTAATATTTCAATACCTTTAAGTTGTAATTGCAGTGAGTTCTTAAACATTCTTAATGTACTGTCATTCTTGGCGTGTAAGGCCTTCAGTCGTGATCACAGTGGCTTGTTTTTTTCTTTTTAAACGTTATCAGTATCTGTACTTTATGATGATTTGCTAAATTGTAACGCACTGAAAACACTATTATTTACACAGTCGTTTATTCCTTCATTAATAAAGCGTGGTATTTTTTAATTTGTTGTTGAGTCTGGAATTACTTCTTTAAAAATAAATGTCTGTAACTCTTAAAGGCAACCAATAGTAACTGATTACGGCCACGTCCACAATCGTAACCGAATCCTGCCTTCCCTTGACAACCAGGTTTCAATATAGGAAATCGCTACACTGGGAAACACGTTAGTGGAATCACAGAAACGGACGTCGAAGTCAGGTGGAAGTCACATGCGCTGAAGGTATCAATTTTTACGCTTGACAAAAACATATCAACACATGACTACAAGCGGGATCGAGGGCATCAGCATTCGACGTCGTTATGCTTCGATGTTATTCTACGAGAAGCTGAAAAGTAAACATGGCTCTGAGCATTATGCGACTTAACTTCTTAGGTCATCAGTCGCCTAGAACCTAGAACTAATTAAACATAACTAACCCAAGGACATCACACACATCCATGCCCTGAGGCAGGATTCGAACCTGCGACCATAGCGGCCGCGCGGTTCCAGCCTGTAGCGCCTAGAACCACTCGACCACTCTGGCCGGCTTCACCGAATCGTTTAAAGATAAAACATGTCTTTGCTAGCTGCTGCTGAAAAATAATTCTGTAGCTGAAATGTACAATTGACTTATATAATATTTTATTTCAGTGGTATGTATATCCACGTTGCTAAACGTTATTGCTTTACTGGGATTCCGGTTTACCGATAAAATTGAGATGCCGTGTGACTAAGGCCTCCCGTCGTGTAGACCGTTCGCCTGGTGCAAGTCTTTTGAGTTGACGCCACTTCGGCGATTTGCGTGTCCATGGGGATGAAATAACGTTGATAAGGGCAACGCAACACCCAGTCCCTGAGCGGAGAAAATCTCCCGACACAGCCGGGAATCGAATTCGAGTCTTTCGGTATGACTTTCGTCGCGCTGACCACTCAGCTACCAGAGGCGGATCACGGGTATGTTAACAACAATGCCATCTCACGTAAACCGTTGTGGACCATTGCCTAGCAATTACTTCCGTATTCTCTGGAGTATTCGAAGTATCCAAACGAATTCGTTCTGAGAGTTATTGAGTGTAAGGAGCTTCAGTTGTGAATTAAGTATTGCAGTGTTGCATTTTGTGTTTCGAGCACATCTAGCGAAACATTTTAAAGTTCTTGGGGAGCTTTAGAAGCTTTCAGCAAAGCGAACGCAAAGCTTCAGAGGCGAGGTGCGTTGTGCTGCAAGAGGTATGGGCCGTTGATTTAACTACCACCTATTTATTTATCATACAGGATCATTTGCAGTTAGAATATCGTATAAGCTTGTAAATGGCTGAGTATATAGCGGAGAAGTACTGGAAAATTGATGCGGGTGCTAGAGTGTAGTATCATTTCAGAACATGCCGTTATTAACGGTATGCAATGTGAAATAGAACATTGTTTTACTTTTTTATGCAGTTTCAAAGGTTGGATGTTTCCTTGTAGAGGCAGATTTCTGTACTTGTTTTTGGCGAAGTTCGTGCCCATGCATCATGTATTCTCAAATTAATTGCTTAGTTCCACAATGATGACGGTGTAACCAATCTCTCTCTCTTGTGGATTACTCACACGTACTCCCTGCGATGTTGGAGATTAGTGCTGCTGTAATTTGTTTCCGTGTGTGAAGATAAATTTATTTTGGAACTCGTGTCAAGTGCACTGCATCGTATCGAGCAAAGCTGGTAGCATAACAAAAGAGTTTCTCTCCTCTGTTACTCAAGATACGTGAATGAATATCGTGGAGTAGGAGGCGTGTGAGGAAAGCAATGAGACTGATTTCTAATATACCAAGGTATTATTTCCTTCAAACGACAATAATGTGCCCTGTGAAGTAGTCCCGTTCGGCAGCTATAGGACGGCGAAGTCGTTGTTCCCCGGTATCGGTAGAAGCGTAGAAAGCCTTCAACTGGTAGGGCCTTTGCTATGTCGGTCACATACTCTTAAATGTTCTCCAGACTCCCAAAATGACATCCTTTTAAGACATTTTCCAATTTTGGAAAAAGAAGCAAGTCACAATTACCAAGTTTCTGTGAATAGGAGGAGCGGGGACTGTGGAACAACAGGAATGCCTTATGAAGTCAAAAAATGCGTGATGGAAGTGGCCATGTGGCATGGTGCGTTATCATGATGCAACATCCAGTCTGCAGTGTCTGATCTCACTCGATTCACCTCTTTCCTGATCTTTTCCAGGACATCGTTGTAACACAGCTGTTTGACGGTTTGTCCTGGATGAACAAATTCTATATGGAAAAAAGCAAATCTGTCAAAACAACAAATCAGTTTTGCTTCGGGCTTTGTCTTGATGATTCGAGCTTATTTCAGTCGAAGAGATTCCTCAGGGTTCCTCTACTCACTTTGCCACTTGGTCTCAGGACCGTACTCAGAAATCATGGATTCATAACCCGTGATTACACAACTGAACCATTCGTGAACATGGGCAATCCTCTCAAGAGGTCAACGCACACGTTTCTTCCATTGTCCTCCTGTTCTGTTGTGAGTTTTTTTGGCACCGTTCGGCATAAATCTTTCGCACGTGCAAAACTTCGATGCAAATTTGATGCATGCTGAAAATGTTTAACCATATCATTCATCATCTTTACTGTTACACGCCGTTGCGATCTCAGAAGAGAACGCATACATTCGACGTTTTTGTCGTTTTAATGAGGTGAAGGTGTACCCTGAACGAGGTTCATCTTCAACGTGTTCTCGGCCTTCCAGAAATGATATGAGCCACACAGAAACTTGGACTATTGATAATAAATGTTCCCCATAGGCTTGTTTCAATTTTGAAAAGATCACTCTCGCTTGTGCCCCAAGTTTAACACTTGATGGCGTAACATTGCTCTAAATAAAAAACCGTTCTACACCAGTAGAACAGCACAGCGCGGCCAGACCCCTCGGAGTGTTGTCAGTCTCATTACTTTTCTCACGCACCTCCAACTGCTAACTAATAATTCCATCGGGAATCTATAGGCTATTCGGGCGTTTTCATTATTTAGATACTTCTGGATATCTTTCGGTCTCAAAACTTGGTTATTTCGTTTTTCACAGATTTAAATCGTTTAAAATTTAATTGCTGTTCTTATTTAACCATCGATATCGACGTCCCTATATAATGATGTGCTTTGTAGTTACCGGGGTTGCTACTTAATGTTGATCATAGTGTATGCTAACAACAATGCCATGTCACTTAAACCGTTGAGGACCATTGCCTGGCTATTACTTCCGTATTCTCTGGAGTACTCGAAGTATTCATACGAATTCGTTCCACGAGTTATTGAATGTACGCAGCTTCTGTTGTGAATTAAGTGTTGCAGTGTTGTATTTTGTGTTTCGAGCACATCTAGCGAAACATTTTAAAGTTCTTGACGAGCTTTAGAAGCTTTCAGCAAAGCGAACGCCCAACTTCAGAGGCGAGGTACATCGTACCCGCATTAGGCATGAGCCATTGATTTAACGTTGCAAATTTTTTTTAATATACACAATCATCTCGAGTTAGAATATCGTAAAAGCTAATAAATGACTGTGTATTTGATGGAGAAGTACTGCAAAATTGAAGCATTTGGTGGAGTGTAGTGTGATTACAGAATATGAAGTTCTTAACAGTATATAACGTGAAATAGCACTTCGTTTTAATTTTTAATGGAGTTTCAAACGTCAGTTGGTTACTTGCAGAGTTAGACCTCCATACTTAATTTTTTTAAGTTCATGTGCTTTCGTCATGTATTCTCAAATTAACAGCTTAGTTTAACAATTACAACAATGTCAAGTGCTCTTTCATATTCTATCCGTTCTGGTTTCACCCATGACGTCCTCTCGACGTCATTACTTTACGTTGCAGAGCGTGTTATTGCTCTGTTATTAAATACCATCTACGAGGTGTGGCTAGAAAAAAAACGGACTAGTACTGGTGAAACAATAAAACGAATGCAATAAGGATGAAAGTCGCGTGGCCTGTCACGTGACTCTCGCTCCGCCTACTGCTTGAGTTTCATCTGCCTCCTGCACTCAGTCTGCCCGTGGCGTCTGTTTTAACTAGTTGACGTTTTGTCTGTGCGTCGGAAAATGTTGAGTGTACAGAAAGAACAGCGTGTTAACATCAAATTTTGTTTCAAACTAGGAAAATCTGCAAGTGAAACGTTTGTAATGTTACAAGTGTACGGCGATGATTGTTTATCGCGAACACAAGTGTTTGAGTGGTTGAAACGATTTAAAGATGGCCGCGAAGACACCAGTGATGACACTCGCACTGGCAGACCATTGTCAGCAAAAACTGATGCAAACATTGAAAAAATCGGTAAACTTGTTCGACAAGATCGCCGTTTAACAATCAGAGCAGTGTCTGAGTTAACAGGAGTTGACAAGGGAAGTGTTAGGCAGATTCTTCATGAAAGTTTCAACATTAACGAAGTGTGTTCAAAAACGGTTCCAAAGTGTCTCACAATTGAACAGAAGGAACGCCGAAGAATGATTTGTTCTGACATCCTGGAAAACATTGAGGCCGGCCGAAGTGGCCGTGCGGTTAAAGGCGCTGCAGTCTGGAACCGCAAGACCGATACGGTCGCAGGTTCGAATCCTGCCTCGGGCATGAATGTTTGTGATGTCCTTAGGTTAGTTAGGTTTAACTAGTTCTAAGTTCTAGGGGACTAATGACCTCAGCAGTTGAGTCCCATAGTGCTCAGAGCCATTTGAACCATTTGAAAACATTGAAAGTGATCCCACCTTCTTACAAAATGTTATTACTTGCGATGAATCGTGGTTTTTTACTTACGATCCCGAAACTAAACGCCAATCGATGCATTGGAAAACTCCCGGTTCTCCACGACAAAAAAAAAAGCACGAATGTCAAAATCGAAATTCAAGGCAATGATGATTGTTTTTTTTTGACATCAAAGGGATTGTGCACATTGATTGGGTACCAGAGGGACAAACAGTGAATCAACATTACTACATTAGCGTCCTGGCTACCCTACGTGAGCGAGTACGGTGAAAACGGAACGATTTGTGGAGAAAAAAAAGTCATGGATCCTTCACCGAGACAATGCCCCAGCTCACAGTGCGTTGTCAGTGAAGACGTTTTTGGCAAAACACAAGATTCCCATCTTAGATCATCCACCCTACTCACCTGATTTGGCCCCCTGTGACTTTTTTCTTTTCCCTAAAGTCAAGTCAGCTTTGAAAGGAACTAGATTTGAGACTGTTGAAGCAGTAAAAGAAAAAGCGACGGAAGTAATGTATGGACTTACCGAAAATGATCTGCAGCATTGCTATGAACAGTGGAAAATTCGTATGGAGTGGTGTAGAGACCGAGGAGGAGAGTACATTGAAGGAGATAACATGAAATTGTAAATAATTGTAAATAAATGTTTTTTCCAGCATCAGTCCGATTTTTTTCTAGCCGCACCTCGTATGTTTGTGTTAGTTACTGCTGTAATTTACAAAGTTTGTAAAATATGCTGTTTATTCAAAATATCTCGTGATATATGATGGTGTTGTATGTTGGGGGGATGGGGGTAACTTGACGCCACAGGTTATATGTCGATGGAGAAACTTGTGTCGATTTTTGTTTCCTTTTTTCTGACAAGCATTTAACTGATTCTTTCTGTATTTCACATGATTCCCGAGGGTGAGAATAGGTAGCACCGTAAGAGCAAAAGATAAATTTTTGTGAGTGACGTGGTTAATGATAATTATTATCATGTTGATTGTTGCAATTCTTTAGCTCTTTTTGTAATATGGGAGAATTGTGTACGGTGACGTTAGCCGTGAACCTAAGTACATTGCTGAAATGAGCGTGAGAGGGACGAATAGTAATGTTAGTCATACTTTTTTAACTTATTAATAGTTGGCTGCTTTTTTTCGGATGTGACGTCGCTGCGGTGTAGCATATAGAAATTGACTGTTTTGTAGGGTTCATATTGTTGTTACCAGTGACTCGCGCTTTTGGTGTATAATTCTTTTTGTGCTATGGTACTTTTTGACCTGTTAATGTTCGTTTGAAGTGTGATACCAAATTTTTGAATTTATTTTCGTTCTGTTTATTCTGGAGGAATTTTTTTGTGTTATTTTTCGATTAAGTCGTTGTTATGTGGAGTTTTCGTGTGCGTTTTTTCTTTTTTTCTTTTTTTGGGGTTTATAATTTTTAGGATTATTATGGAATAGTGCCAGTGTGTTATTTATCTACTATGTCGTTATGTGGGGATGGGTTTGGTTTTGCTGTCTTTGTTAGGGCTATATAGGTTTAGGGTATATTTTCTTTTTGTTCATTCTGGAAGAATTTGTGTTGTTATTTTTCTATTATATTGTAGTTATGTGGACGCCTGACTGGTATCCCTGTCTTCATTTCATATGTGTAGATGAAGTGAATTATTGGATTTCAATTTTGTGTTTTCGTTATATTTTCGTTGAGTTCATTCTAGAGAAATTTGTGTAGGATAATATTCGATTTTTTTATTATATTGATTTAGCTTTATTAACATTTCCTTTTTTGTTTGTTTCTGCCCAGTACTCTCTCATTCCTGCAGCAGTCCCGTTACTTTCATTTTATATGGTCTTTTAAAGAAATGCATTATGCAATCACAGCTACAACGGTCCATTTTATTAGAGAAAATCGATTTCGGTCGAGGATCAGACCGCCAACAAGTCCAAAAATGATCTCAGCTATGAAATTGCGTAATAGGAATAGCAGTTTCGGATGTACAGTGTTCCGTCATTGATATTAACTTGTCATGTCCATTATGTCAATTTAACTTCATCGACTTCTTTCCCAGTGTGATGTATATACAGATAATACCAATGGTAGAGCTATCTACGGTTGATAACTACTATTGCAATTACGCGAATGCATAGCTGAGACGGTTTTCGGAAGCGATTATGGTCTAATTCTGGTCCAGATTCGATCTACATCTACATCTACATCTACATTTATACTCCGCAAGCCACCCAACGGTGTGTGGCGGAGGGCACTTAACATGCCACTGTCATTACCTCGCTTTCTAGTTCCAGTCGCGTATGGTTCGCGGGAAGAACGACTGCCGGAAAGCCTCCGTGCGAGCTCGAATCTCTCTAATTTTACATTCGTGACCTCCTCTGGAGGTATGAGTAGGGGGAAGCAATATATTCGATACCGTACTCTCTCGAAACCTGGACAGCAAGCTACACCGCGATGCAGAGCGCCTCTCTTGCAGAGTCTGCCACTTGAGTTTGCTAAACATCTCCGTAACGGTACCACGCGTACAAAATAACCCTGTGACGAAACGCGTCTATTTTCTTTGGATCTTCTCTATCTCCTCTGTGAACCCGATCTGGTACGGATCCCACACTGATGAGCAATACCCAAGTATAGGTCGAACGAGTGTTTGTAAGCCACCTCCTTTGTTGATGGACTACATTTTCTAAGGACTCTCCCAATGAATCTCAACCTGGTACCCGCCTTACCACTTCAAATCGTTCCGCACGCGTACTCCCAGATATTTTACTGAAGTAACTGCTACCAGTGCTTGTTCCGCTATCATATTATCATACAATAAAGGATCCTTCTTTCTATGTATTCGCAATACATTACATTTTTTTATGTTAAGGGTCAGTTGCCACTCCCTGCACCAAGTGCCTATCCGCTGCAGATCTTCCTGCATTTCGCTACAACTTTCTAATGCTGCAACTTCTCTGTATACTGCAGCATCATCCGCGGAAAGCCGCATGGAAATTCCGACACTATCTACGAGGTCATTTATATGTATTGTGAAAAGGAATGGTCCCATAACACTCCCCTGTAGCACGACAGAGGTTACTTTAACGTCTGTAGACGTCTCTCCATTGAGATCAAAATGCTGTGTTCTGTTTGCTAAAAACTCTACAATCCAGCCACAAAGCTGGTCTGATATTCCGTAGGCTCTTACTTTGTTTACCAGGCGACATTGCGTAACTGTATTGAAAGCCTTCCGGAAGTCAAGGAAAATTGCATCTACCTGGGAGCCAGCATCTAATATTTTCTGGGTCTCATGAACAAATAAAGCGAGTTGGGTCTTACACGATCGCTGTTTCCGGAATCCGTGTTGATTCCTACAGAGTAGATTCTAGGTTTCCAGAAATGACATGATACGCGAGCAAAAAATATGTTCTAAAATTCTACAAGAGATCGATGTCAGAGATCTAGGTCTATAGTTTTGCGCATCTGCTCGACGACCCTTCTTGAAGACTGGGACTACCTATGTCTCCTTTCCAATCATTTGGAACCTTCCCTTGCGGTACACGGCTGTTAGAAGGGGGCAAGTTCTTTAGCGTACCCTGTGTAGAATCGAATTGGTATCCCGTCAGGTCCAGTGGACTTTCCTCTGTTGAGTGATTTCAGTTGCTTTTCTATTCCTTGGACACTTGTTTCGATGTCAGCCATTTTTTCGCTTGTGCGAGGGTTTATTGAAGGAACTGCAGTGCGGTCTTCCTCTGTGAAACAGCTTTGGAAAAAGGTGTTTAGTATTTCAGCTTTAAGCGTGTCATCCTGTGTTTCAATGCCATCATCCTCACAGAGTGTCTGGATTCGGGCCACTTATTGATTTAACGTAAGACCAGAACTTCCTAGGATTTTCTGTGAAGTCGGTACATAGAATTTTACTTTCGAATTCACTGAACGCTTCACGCATAGCCCTCCTTACGCTGACTTTGACATCGTTTAGCTTCTGTTTGTCTGAGAGGTTTTGGTAGCGTTTAAACTTGCAGTGAAGCTCTCTTTGCTTTCGCAATAGTTTCCTATCTTTGTTGTTGAACCACGGTTGGTTTTTCCCGTCCCTCACAGGTTTACTCGGCACGTACCTGTCTTAAACGCATTTTACGATTGCCTTGAACTTTTTCCATAAACACTCAACATTGTCAGTGTCGGAACAGAAATTTTCGTTTTGATCTGTTAGGTAGTCTGAAATCTGCCTTCTATTACTCTTGCTAAACAGATAAACCTTCCTCCCTTTTTATATTCCTAATTACTTCCATATTCAGGGATGCTACAACGGTCTTATGATCACTGATTTCCTGTTCTGCGCTTACGGAGTCGAAAAGTTCGGGTCTGTTTGTCATCAATAGGTCCAAGATGTTATCTCCACGAGTCGGTTCTCTGTTTAATTGCTCGAGGTAATTTTTCGGATAGTGCACTCAATATAATGTTACTCGATGCTCCGTCCCTACCATCCATCCTAAACATCTGAGTGTCCCTGAAATCTCCACCTAAGACTATAACACGCTTAGAAAATTTATGTGAAATGTATTCCAGATTTTCTCTCAGTTGTTCCGCCACTAATGCTGCTGAGTCGGGAGGTCGGTAAAAGGAGCCAATTATTAACCTAGCTCGGTTGTTGAGTGTAACCTCCACCCATAATAATTCACAGGAACTATCCACTTCTACTTCACTACAGGATAAACTACTACTAACAGCGACAAACACGCCACCACCGGTTGCATGCAATCTATCCTTTCTAAACACCGTCTGTGCCATTGTAAAAATTTCGGCAGAATTTATCTCTGGCTTCAGCCAGCTTTCCGTACCTATAACGATTCCAGCTTCGGTGCTTTCTAATACCGCTTCAAGTTGCGGTACTTTACCAACGCAGCTTCGACAGTGTACAATTACAATACAGATCGCTGCTTGGTCCCCGCATGTCCTGATTTTGCCCCGCACCCTTGAGTCTGTTGCCCTTTCTGTACTTGCCACAGGCCATTTAACCTAAAAAACTGCCCAGTCCACGCCACACAACCCCTGTTACCCGTGTAGCCGCCTGCTGTGAGTAGTGGACTCCTGACCTATCCAGCGGAGCCCGAAACCGCACCACCCTATGGTCTCTAATGAAACGTACCGTTGTAGCTGTCCATTTCACAATACAGTTGTTAACATTCATTAAAGCTGCACAACATCTCCTCTACAAAAGATTTTTTTATGTTTGTTTTCGACCGTAATAGTCTATCTTGTGATCGTCTTCTCCAAGAATACAATCGGACTGTTATTAAATGTTATCTGTGGTTGTGGTAGACTCGGAGCGGTCTCTATTTACTTTAATTTTTACTTTCACAATGAAAACGGTGTAACCGATCTTTCTGTCTCGTCGATTACACCGACATATTGCTAATGATCATTGTAGGGTTATACTGCTAGAATTATCTTTCGTCTGCGAAGAAGAACACACGTTGGAAACTGGTTATAACTGTGTAGATTTATACTGAGTTGACCTGGCACCTTATCATGAGAGTATTACTTTCCTGTTGCTTATGGTCATTAAAGCACTATCTCGAAGTATTGTTGGACATTAAATCACTATCTCGAAGAATTGTTAACTGGTAGATCACTTGGGAGTTTATTAACTGTATACTTTTCAATCGTAAAACATGATTATTTCGTCTTACATAGATTCAAATTACTGAAAATTTTCATTGCAGTGCTTGTTTAACCATTGACATCGACATTCCAGAACAACGTTGTGCTCTGCAGTTATCGAGGTTGCTGCTTAATGTTGACTACAGGGTTTGCTAACAAAAATCAGCTTAGCTGTGGTGGACCATTGCGTAGTAATTACTTCCGCATTCTCTGGAGTAGCTGAAGTATCGAAACGAATTCGTTCCTTGAGTTCTTGAGTAAAAGAACTTTTAATTTTGATTCAGTCGCTATTGTGTTGGATTTTGTGTTTCGAGAACAAGTTCTTGGGGAGCTTTAGATGCCTTGAATGAAGCGAACGCCATGCTTCAGAAGCAAGGTGTATATATTGTAATCGCCGAGAGGCAAGAACCATTGCTTTATCTGTCACCTGCTTATTTTCAGTATACATCTGCAATTAGAACATCGAATAAGCTTTTAGATGACTATGTATTTAGTGGAGATGTACCAGAAAACTGTAGTGTGATGTGGCTTCGCAACATGTTACTAGTAATGGGACTGCATGTGAAAACACAGTTCGACTTACATTCCAGTACATTGTTTCAATACGTAATGCAACTTCAAAAACTTCCGATGATGCTTGACTTGTAGAGACAGATATCCTCACTGAGTTTTTGTCAACGTTCAAGTGCTGGAATGATATATTCTTAAATTTATAGCTTAGTTTCACAATGAGAATGGTGTCATCTATCTCTCTCCTTTTCGATTACACATACAGGCGGTATGGCTTATCGTTGGTTCGTGCTGTTATTTTCTGCCGTCGGTGAAAAAGAAAAGTCGTAAACAGGCTCCAGCTGTGTAGTACTGAGTTGACATGGCAGTGTAGGAAATACATTACGTTTTCCTGTCACTTAAGGAAGTACAATTAAAATCTTGGAGCACTGTCGAATGTTTAACGTATTAGCTGTTTATGAGCTATTTTTGTGTTTTCTTCATGTAGAAACGGCTGGGTAAATTTCAATCATAAACACAGCTATTACGTCTTGCATGTTACTGTTTAGCTCATATGACGATGAAGTGTAGTTTAGATTTAGGGTTTTTCATGACTGACACAAAGAAGGAACAGTGCATCCTTGAGAGAATACATTGACTCGGCAATATGGATAGCCGTAAAAATCGTATTCTCGTCATATATTATATAGACTGTACATGTCGTTTTTGATACAAGCAGCTGCTTTTATTACTAAACATACGGTTACAGACATATCGTCACGGTCCCAGGTTTTTCTTGTGATCTAGTTGTGGGACACTGCTGCAAAACGTACTCGTAGACACGGTCTGGTCATGTCTAACGTGCTGTTTGTTATCGTTACAGCAATGTTCCGACGCATGAAGAAGTTTTTCTCCCGGTGTTTGGGAGGGGAGAAAGAAGAGGGTCAGCGACTGGAGAACTTTGTCGCTGTTCGGGGTACTGTACAGGTGAGCCACGTCACGTTTCATCACTGGTGACGTAACATGCAAAGCAGTAAAGTCTGAGAGCTACCTGATTGTACATAACATGAACAGCAGATATTGCAAACTGTCACGAATTACTGTAAATGAATATTTGGTTCGCTATAAACATCCCATGTGACACGTCATTGTAAATAACACGTCTTAGATAGGCATCTCTGCCCGAGTGATGATTGTGACGATTATATAAAATACCACCTAACTACCTAACTCCGTCCAACCATTCCTCTGAAGTTCCAAAGGTACCGGTCGACCGCCTCGTCATCGTCAGACGATAGATGTCACTGTATGGAGGAGCATGTGGTTAGCATGCTGCTCTTTCGCATCGTGATCGGATATATAATACCGGCAGCAACGAATGTCACTGATGGATGGATGAGTTTGTTGATCACTGGAGCTCATAAAAGTCTTTACCGTAAAACTTGAGCTTATCTCCAGACCTACATAAAATGTTTAAAATTTGCAATAGTCGTCTCTACTTCAAGTAAAACAAAGAGCTGGAGTCCTCTTAAATTTACTTTTGCGTTCTCATCAAAGATAAAGTGCCGTAAAATTTGGAGTAAAAGAATTCTAATACCACATGGATCACAGATCTAATGGTCGTTTAACATGAGTATGAAGCCATTAGAAATGTGTCCTATTCGGATGGGAGCCAGGGTGACTTTAGCATGTCAAAGTCGTATATTCTCTGACCTGCAGGGTAGCCTCACACTGTGTCTCGCTGTGTTCCCTGCAGGCCTCCTTGGCTACATTATCTGCTTGCTCTTTTCCCTAGATCCCACTGGCCCTAGCTCCTCTCAACCGTGTTATTACCACAATATATCCGGACTTGTCCCATTAGGTAAGATAATGTTGATAATCGAACCTGAATGCTGATTAAACAATTCTGACAACGTAACACTGACCTCAGACATGGACAGTTGATTCTAACCATTTATCATTCCGAGAAAATGGGTGTGGTATTTGTTAACACTGAACAAATAACTATGTGAGAGGCCTGAGAATGGTAACAACCCTCTCAAGTTGTAAAAAATTATGGTGAAAAATATTCTAGGGGCAGAGCTAAACTTAGATTGCTGCCAACGCAATCGACTGAAGAAGACATTACAGACCATCTGGTTGCCCACCCAGTTACCTGCTGACCGTGTTTAATATGAGACTGACCATAGGAAATGTACAGTGTAGTCAGAGAACAGAGAAACAGGAACTGTTAGCTAAAACTTGTTACAGTCCCACTTACTTTTCTTTACAGAGAAAGAACAAGTAGGAGCTCGTAATAAAAAGTTCGTGGCTCAAGAAGTTACATTCTAGGCCTCTGTCATTGCAGTTTAACTCATAATACGTAGGATAATGGTAGTAAATGTCGGAAGAACAGAATTCTATCTGATACTACACATAGTCAGGGTACACTCACTATCACTGTCTCTAGGCCAAAAATTCGAAATAAATGTAAGAATTTGTAACACATGTGTATGTAAAGACCTACCGCTATCTCTGAATTACCAAACATGCTCTACGACTAATCAAACTAATAAGTTCTTTTTCTTACAGGAGCGTCAGTTCACCCTGGACTCGTTTTTTGAGGAGATACTGCAGAAGCGGCTGCAGGAAGAGAAAGAAGTCCTTTCTGTTTCGGTGAGTGTAAATTACAACAGTAGAAGGAATAGTAGCATTTGATTTCAAAGTGAATTTTTCGTTTTCTCACTACATGATAACTATCGAATATGATACTACTTACTGGTCTGCTTCCGGGTGTTAGGCCGAATTGTTGTGTTCATTTTGTGGACATTATTTCGACGGACGTCCCAGCGATCAACTTCATGTGCTGCGAACTTTGCAGTAATGTGTACTCGCTGCTTGGACTCAAACCAGTCATTGAACGTCACACAACCTGAAGAAGAGGGGTCGGTCAGTTGCTGAAATGTTGACCATAAAGCAGGAACAACAACACGAAATAACCTCAGAAGCACATCATTAACCAGTCGTGCCCAGAAAAATCTTGAAGATAATGGGATATTAGATATTTGTTAGTATTAATTGTTGCTGAGACATCACACGACTGGTGTTTCTTGGATACTAAGTTGAGTTACTAGATATTAAGTACCGACACATGTACACTTGTAAATTTGTGATAAGTGTAACACCTCGTAACTCTTTTATATGATAGGAAATAACATTAATTTTGGACTACTGCACATGTTGGATAACATAAAACTAAGAAATTCTTTTCCAACAGGAGCGTCAGTTCACTTTGGACGCCTTTTTTGAGGAGATTCTGCAGAAGCGGTTGCAGGAAGAGAAAGAAGTCCGTCCTGCTCCGGTTAGTATAAATTCGAACCGTATAGGGAATAGTAGCATTTAGTTTGAAAGCGAATTTTTCGTTTTCTCACTACATGATAACTTACTCTCGAAGATGGTACTAGTTACTGGTCCGCTTCCGGGTGTTAGGCAGAATTGTTGTGTTCATTTTGTGCACAATACTTCAACGGACGTCCCGGCCATCAACTTGATGTGCTGCGAACTTTGCGGTAATGTACGCTCTGCTTGACTCAAATCAGTCAGGAAACGTCTGACGATCTGAAGAAGATGGCTCGGTCAGTTGTTGAAATTTTGACCACAAAGCAGCAACAGCAACACGGAATAACCTCAGAAGCACACCATTAACCAGTCGTACATCAGAAAATGTTAAAGATAATGGGATATTAGTTATTTGTTAGTATTAATAGTATCTGAGATGTGAAACGAATTGTGTTAGTTGGATACTAAATTGAATTACTATATTCTTAATTTCGATACCTGAACCGTGCTAATTTGTGGTAAATTTTACAATTCGTTATACTTTTATATGACAGGAACTAGCACAAATTGTGAATCACTTCACATGTTAGATAACATGAAAGTAATAAGATCTTTTCCAACAGGAGCGTCAGTTCACACTGGACGCCTTTTTCGTGGAGTTGCTGCAGAGACGGCTGCAGGAGGAGAATTAAGGCGGTGCTGTTACGGTGAGTGGTACTTCGATCTGTGTAAAGGACAACTGACTTTGGTTTCTAAGTGTATTTCTCGGTTCATGATCACATGGTAGCTCCCTTCAGAAGGGGAATCTTCAAGATATTATTCGAGTATAGAGATTTACGATTTTTAATATGACTGAAATGCTGTCAGTTTAGATATATCACCATGGCTACAAAATTCTTTGGTCGACCCATAATCTTTGTCGGTACCCATAGTCTGCTGTTCTTTTATACCAATTGTGAACTCTGATCAGGTAGAAAATCCTTACGCGGCATACATATCTTTTCGCTCTAGCATTGGTAGGATATACTTAAATTGAAGAATCAATGGTACATACAATACCGAACCTACACTTTCAGATGATGGATAGCAATTCAGGAAACGTTCACCTATGTCCCCTACCGCCCATTACACAGTTATCATATTTTCAGCACAGTGCACCTTCAGCGTCGCACGATTATTCTTGATATTTTAATCCCATTTCTTATGCTGCATGATCGTTTATTTTTCTGTCACATAGTTGTCCATGAAGCTCTACGAATTTGAACTGAACATTTACACAACTTGTTTGAAGAAACTCTACTATTTTGGTATGGATGCATTTGCCAACAGTCACAATCCTCTCCATTCCTTAATGAATATAGTTCAGATGAGGATAATAGATCAGTTTGCGTGAGGTATCCACTAACTCATAAATATTATGATACTTGTAACAGCTATCTACCATCATGATGCAATAATTTTGTAGACCGTTTCACCACAATAGATCACACTCCAGGAGGAGAAAATAGGCAAACATTCACTGTCGGTAGTTTTCAAATTTTCGATAAATAGTATTCTAGGGCTCATGAGTTTGGGCGATAGAAACACTCCATCTATCGATACAGGAAACGACCATTTATTAGCATGGGGTTCTACGATAATTTAGCACTTTCCTTTACAGATGTCGTATCAACCCACCATAAAAGGGCGACGTTTCTAGTTTTGAAATTTATATTTGTCGGCAGATCACTCCGGTGTCCTCCGCGCCCACCTTGGAGGTCTGCACTTCACATCGCGCAGCTCTTGATATCCGCCCTGCCAGACGCTGGATGTGTTCACGCGTGGCCCCCAACGCGACGTCTGGAGAAGACCGTCTGGCTGCTAAAATGTGCGACCGCGATATCGCGGCCAATACCACCTGAAACCACAGTTACCAGTCCAATAAATCTTTGGATTAATGATATAACACGTCTCGTTATTTCTTTTGTTTGCAACAGGCGGCGTTGTGGTAATGCAGGGGACTCGCATGACGGTGGTTGAAGTTCTCTTTCGACCAGCAAGGTCTAGGGGTCGAAGGTTTCTCTTAGTAGATTAAGGCAAACGCAAAAATGGTTCCTTAGGAATAAAACTCTTACGATTTTCTCTCCAATGCGAGTCCTGTCTGCCATTAACTCTCCGTCGATGAAAGTGGAAGTTATACGTGCATAAATCCTACTTGTTATTTTTATTAGAGTTACAAAATGAATATAAACAATGACAGTAATGAAAACTGTTGTGACAATGGTAGTGGAATGGAAAAATTTGGAATCCACAGGACTTCTCTTTGAAAATTTGCGTATGAAGCTTAAGAGGTAAATCATTGACACTAATGATAACAGTCAAAAGACTAGAGTGACTACAAAGAGTCTGCTCCTAAGGATAACAAAGTAGTTCCTGTAATCTCGATATTTACTCCACAACTCAGTGAGCCACATGTAATATGGCACTACACACGTAGGAACTAAAATGTAATCAACATTTTACGCCCTCAGCATACATTGTTCTCTCATTAACTACTGTCTATACTTGTACGTAGAAAACTAGACTGATCAGCCAGAACATTACGACCATCTACCTAATAGCCGGTATGTCCACCTCTGGCACGGGTATCAAGGGCGACGTGTCGTGGCAGGGATGCAATGAGGCGTTGGTAGGGCTCTGTAGGGTGTTGGTACCACATCTGCACACACAAGTCGCTTACTTTCCTTAAATTCCCGTAAATTGCACTCTGTCCAGCATTAAACTCTAATGTTAGTTCTGCTATACTTGGTCGCCCGTCCTGTTTTACCTGTCTGCCCAGCTTACGACCACCAACATCTGTAATGAGGGGTGTCCCCGACAAGTCATGCAGTTTCCGAAATGGACGTGACACGCCTCCGGGCCGACACAATCAGCCCTCGGTCAAATTGAGACATATCGCAGGTCTCCCCCATTCTACGCACGAACGGCACGCTTACCGATACTAGATGCACCGTGAGTTTGTCTGACTAGCAGTCATTCCTCGCCATGTGACGCTGCTATCGCCTGGACGGGTTTATATCGACAGTGGGTCGGTGGCCATAACATTCTGGCTGATCAGTGTCTGTGGGTATGAAGTAGTAGGTATGTAAACACACTCAGCAGCTGGTCATAACAGAAGCGTGACGAGTGTCTTTCCAAGTGGGACACAAGTGCTGCAATTCACTGAACTGCACTGGCAAAATAACAATTGTCTAGCATGTGGATGTAACCTCAAACGAGTAAACAAAGGAATGAATAGCACGACCATAATGCTCAGCCTTAAGGGCGACTGAGAATTCAGAGAGAGTTCATGAACGCTGCTACTTATACTGTGGCACCTATCCCCTTGATTTGTTATGACGTTAAATTTTACTTTCAGGACTAATGTCACAGAGGAAAATGCTGTTGCAGAAGGCACGTTTTTGTTCCATCTTTTATTTACTTCACCTAAAGCAAGGAAGAGTCGTTTGGAACATTTATGGGGGTACGACATGAGCTATATGTGCAGTTTATAGATATGGATCACCTAGACGTAAGGATTTTGTCACAGACTGGAGTATTCTGCAATGTTCATGGCTGTACAGTTAACTTCAACCCGAAGAAAATGACTCGCCTGTTATGTCCCAAAAACAAAGTAATGAAAATGTTTAAGAATATTTGGGTAATTTAAAGATATTTCGTAACTACTTTTACACCTCTCTAAGGACTTTTGTGTGAAATAATAACGCAAACACAAAATGTTAATATTTGCACCACTTCTCGTCAGTTGCAGCTTAGATTTTCCTTTATTATATAGATAAAATCAGATTACAAATATACTGTATATTATCGACCTCTGAGGTGGCTAGCACGATTAGGCGAAAAAGTTTGGTTCAAAATGGCTCTGAGCACTATACGACTTAACATCTACGGTCATCAGTCCCCTAGAACTTAGAACTACTTAAACCTAACTAACCTAAGGACAGCATACAACACCCAGCCATCACGAGGCAGAGAAAATCCCTGACCCCACCGGGAATCGAACCTGGGATCCCGGGCGTGGGAAACGAGAACGCTACCGCATGACCACGAGATGCGGGCAAAAAGTTTGGTAAACACACGTAAATTCAGTAGTAAAGGACGGAATATACTCTTATCTCTATGATAAAACACAATTAGATTTTTCACAGATGATAACGTCATTTACCGACTTGTAAAGTCAGCAGATGACCAAAATGAATTGCAAAATGATTTAGATAAGATATCTGTATGGTGCTAAAAGTTGCAACTGACCATGAATAAAGAAAAGAGTGAAGTTATTCACATGAGTATTAAAAGAAATCCGCTAAATTTCGATTACACGATAAGTCACACAAATCTGAAGGCTGTAAATTAACTAAATACTTAGGGATTACAACTACCAATAACTTAAACTGAAACAATCACATAAATAATGTTGTGGGTAGAGCAAACCAAAGCCTGCTATTCACTGGCTGAACACTTAGAAGGTGCCACAGATCTACTAAAGAGTCTGATTACACCACGCTTGTCCGCCGTATTCTGGAATATTGCTGTGCGGTGTGGGATCCGCATCAGGTGGGACTGACGGATGGCATCGAAAAAGTTCAAAGAATGGCGGCTCATTTTGTACTATCTCGAAATAGGGGAGATAGTGCCACAGACATTGTACGTGAATTGGAGTGTCAATAATTAAAACAAAGTCGTTTTTCGTTGCGACGAGATCTTCTCATAAATTTCAATCACCAGTTCTCTCCCTCGATTGCGAAAACATTGTTTTGCCACCCATCTACATAGGGAGAAATGATCTTCATGATAAAATAAGAGAAATCAGGGCTCGCACAGAAATATTTAAGTGCTCGTTTTTCCCGCGCGCCGTTCGAGTATGGAACGGTAGAGAGCTTGAAGGCGATTCGTTGAACCCTCTGCCAGGCACTATATTGTGAATTGCAGAGTAATCACGTAGACGTAGACATTTTAGTTCATAGCAGCTGTTAACAATAGAAGGGATACACAAAAAATCGAAATGGCAGGTAATAATTCCCGAATTACGACACATAAAACTAGGATAAGGCGATACAACGTAAAATTATAAGGTACTTCAGTACTGCATTTGATAGTTTATAGATATGGGAAAAATGTAAGGTGAAACAAATAATTTTTCTTCCTAAAGTGTGGGCGGTGTTCTACAGTAAGATAATGGAATAGCAAAGTGAATTCTATTCGTCACAGTGTCTAAATAACTTTCAGAATGTTGTTAGTTACACTGTGCTTAAGGTCGGCCACGCCAGAATATTTTTTTTCAGAATATTGCGATAGGAATGCCTTCTACTGCTCAATACAAACAAATTTCGCCTCCAACTCCACACACTTTATTTTACCTTGAACAGCACCATGACTTGTACATTTCAATAAGTCTCCTCCACATAGTTGCGAAAAAGTTAGGTACACAGCTCCTAAATTTATTTATTCTTGTGATATCGTTCAGTAGATTGCTAGGTATGTACCATTTTAACGTATTTTCTAAATATATTACCACCACAAGAAATAAGCTGATGCACTTCAGCTTATTCTTCTTTCGATACTCTTGAAATTTAATAAGCCGCACAAGAAACATGTTTGAGCTACATGATATTCAGGTCTGGTAGGAATAAAACTTCACCGATCGCCCCTGTTTGCTAACATTACATGGGAATAGACGAACCTATCGAAATGACTCTGATCTTTTACATCAAAAGTGGAAACTGGACACGTTAATGTAACACAGCACACGAAGACGTAGAATTTAAAGGTACTGGACGCCCCATTAGTTCAGTGGATGGACAAACATAGGTATCTCATATTCCGAAGATGTAAAAGTTCTTTAAATTTGTGAACGGTTGATTTACTTTAACTGAAGGATAATGAAACGAGATGAAAATGAAATCTGAAGATACCTGAAGCGAAAGTTTAAATTCTATGAGAGTGTTACTGTGGCCATTTGAATGTGCAGTGAAGTATCTGAAATAAAACCAAAGTCATGGTTCACACATAAGTGGGGAATACGGCAAGGGGCAAATCGATAAATCTTCTGAATTTAATTACTAATTCGTGAAAGCTTTTTGAACATCTCTGTTGCTGGTGTAGTTATTCATATAACGATTCTTTACCCTTTTTCGGTGTTTCAGGTGAATTCGACACAAGGTAGTTAGAGAGCAGCTGTCAGTACTTGTTATATGATAACACTCCAGTGCTGCTTCAGAACCTTACTTCGTTGGATTTATGAGCTCAGATACAGTCTTAGTTTCAGGATGGCTACATTTATTTGTATACTTTTACTAGAATCTGAAAAAGTCACCTGCAAACAGCACTATTGCACTGTTACTTAACAACACATTGCACGCATTGTAAGTTGTACTTCGTTAACTATGTCATATATAACTCCTTTTCCAGCAAAAAGTTCCAGTTTCCTTCGCAATAACCGGAATGTTGAGACGCCTTGCTGTCGCGAGTCAAAATACTTCGAACTATACAATAATTTCGAAATCAGTTGCAGCTTTGAGCACTCCTCCTCTGCGATAGTACGATACCCTGTAGGTACCTCTCAAAAAACTGCGAGCGTCTCACATGGAAAATTTTGGCCTCCTAAGCCAAACAGTGAAAATACAGCTACCGAGTTTTGTGAAATTCACAACAATCACATTACACGTCTCACGGCTAAAATCAAAATAATCGCCTACAGTAATTGTACTTAAATAAATTTCTGTAGCAGTGACTAGTAACGCATATACTTTAATCCAGCAAGGGACCAAAATAATACTCTGTTGTATCGTCAGTTGACATCTAACGAACTACGTATTTTTCCTGATCGTACTGGTTGCGTACATTTCGTACAATATAATTAAAACGGGCGGGAAATCAACGGTGGTCGTTTTTAAAAGAGTTCCACACACGTCTACCGGTGACAATCTACAAAGTTCCAATAAGAAGTCTAAATGACTTTCCGCAGTACACACTCTCGTAAGTAACTCAGCCCAGGTAAGAGTAGTCCAAGTTGACAATGCTCTGGCTTCATCTTGCTCATCTGTAGAGCACCTCCCACGGGATTCACTATTACAAGATATTCTGTTATCTTCGCTCTAAACAGAATCAAACTAATCAAGATGTGTGCCATGGCAATAGCGCACTAGTTAATATCGCTTGCAGAAAATTACAGAATGTAGAGAACTGAAGCTTGCCTAATACTATACAACACCATTGCATATATCTGGGCGAGAACTGTGTGCTGTTATGTCGTTACAAAAAAATGGTTCAAATGGCTATGAGCACTATGGGACTTAACTGCAGTGGTCATCAGTCCCCTAGAACTTAGAACTACTTAAGCCTAACTAACCTAAGGACATCACACACATCCATGCCCGAGGCAGGATTCGAACCTGCGACCGTAGCGGTCACGCGGTTCCAGACTGTAGCGCCTAGAACCTCTCGGCCACTCCGACCGGCTATGTCGTTAAAGCACCACAGCACATCGCTCGAGCATTTCAACAGATATATTTACATCTCCCGTCCAGAAATTGCCATCCTGCGACGTGAGAACGCATTACGTCTTTACTAAACTGATCAAAAGCTGTGACCGAGGTGATTTCATGTATAGGTGACAGCCGGCGCTGTGTGCGCCCCTCCCCTCCTAAGGCCAAACAGGGGCGAATTCTCTCGACCGGGGGTACGGCACTGTGTCGCAAGTATGGTGAATTATTGGGGAAGACGAGAGCCTTCGATAACACCCGTCCACTTTGACAAATAACATCATCACAAACCTCAAGATGAAACACAAATTGATTTAGAAATGTCTATCAAAACGTCAAAATCATCAGATCCCATAAAACCAAAGTATTAAAATCAAATTCAGAAACATAAAAATTGTGAATAATAAATATGAGCATTACGAGTAAACTGTGGCAATTTGGGGAGATATGTTCTCAAGTAAAAAGCACAGAATCCCAAAAATACTGAAGTATACAAAACAAAATAACCAGAAGAATACGATGAAGAATAGTACGCAGAGGTTGGCATCGAAAATGCAAAAATAAAGCATCAAATTAGAGAAATTCAATTGATATCGAAGACATCACACCACATATATAAATTAACTTTTGTAGGGCGTACAGTGTGGGCAACCAAAATCAACCAATTCTGCTACATCTTTGTACATTACTTTCAATGACTAACATCGCGTTCTTCACACTTTACGTTAGAATAACCAGTCTTCATTTACAATAACCTTTTGAAGACTTACGTTTTTCTTAATTGTTGATGTATCAGCTTTCCTTATTCAGTAATATTACTATTATTATTCACCAAGTTATTAATTTCATTACATTACAGGTTGGCTCACCTTTGAAAAAATATGTGTAGAAGTTCACATAAGTTGTAATCACTGTGTACTCACGTTACCAAGACAACCAAAGATAACGTTTGATATCTAGTTGATTAGGAGCGTAAGCGGAGTACAACGTAAACTCGTCCTTTTGTTAAGTAACTAAATTTGTGGATTCAGTAACATGAATACTCCAGCAAAATTTGCAACACTATGTATATATCCAATACAGATTACAAACACAGCATAAAGTGACAATACTAGCGCCCATAACGAAAACAAACCAACGCTCCGCACACGTAGGACGCCACCTGACACACCACCAATACATCACAGCTCAAGCCTGGCAGGCGATATCGAAGTTTCACGTTGTGCCAATTACTGTTTTGTCATATCTGCTGCGTTCTGTCTTTCTCACGTCACTTTATTTTACTTGTTAAATTAACGTCATAATGTTGCAGCTCAGCACTGCAGTGACTGGCGATGAGTGTCTCGTGCCGACAGAATGTTGTCTACTGAAACAACCACCAGTCTCTGCAGTTGATACTCTTTTTCGTTTCATCCTGTTGGCAGTAGACATCTCCATGCTTGCAATACAGGAGGCATCTGATACAGAATATGTGTGCCGCTGAAACTCACGCAGTTTTGACGTTCCCATAGTTTCCGCTTTGGTTATATGTTGTCTGAAGGGTCTATACGGATAATCTCGTTTCTCTATTCACGGCACAGCGCTATGCTCTGAATTCTGTTCCTTTTGTGCAAAATGCTGCTGTTTCTGCAACGATTCCTGGTGTCGCCAACCTACTAACAAGTGAATAATCCAAGAAGCAATAGCCCAAATTATCTTTCACAGTCTAACATAAATGACCACTTTCAATCGCACCAGCTCCTTACCATGTTGCACAGCGATGAGAACTTACATTTGTTGAGCCATGGGCTACCTTTACTGTATACAAATTTCTAGTACTTCTAAAACATAAATCACACACAGGAATACACTCAGCCGGAGAGTGAAGTACTGGCTTTAGCTCCTTTTTTTTAACAGCACTTTCTCGTAGGTAGGGTCTCGCGGTTCTAGGCGCGCAGTCCGGAACCGTGCGACTGCTACGGTCGCAGGATCGAATCCTGCCTCGGGCATGGATGTGTGTGATGTCCTTAGGTTATTTAGGTTTACAGCAGTTGAGTCCCATAGTACTCAGAGCCATTTGAACCATTTCGTAGGTAGGTGGCGCAACGAAAGGTACTAAGCGACTGGAAAAAAAGGGCACGCAACCTTGTTTTCAACAAAACACACATAGTTATTGGCCATATCACTGACGGCGTTTGGTTCGTGAAACGTGGAACATGTTTTATGATCAGCCAACGGCCTTGTCACAGTGGTAACACCGGTTCCCGTCAGGTCACCGAAGTTAAGCGCTGTCGGTCTGGGCTAGCACTTGGATGTGTGACCATCCTGTCTGCCGAGCGCTGTTGGCAAGCGGGGTGCACTCAGCCCTTGTGAGGCAAACTGAGGAGCTACTTGATTGAGAAGAGGCTCCAGTCACGGAAACTGACATACGGCTGGGAGAGTGGTGTGCTGACCACATACCCCTCAATATCCTCATCCAGTGATGATGAGCTGAGGATGACATGGCCGCCAGTCAGTACCTTTGTGCGTTCATTGCCTATTGGGGTGGAGTTTAGTTTAGAGTTTTAGTTTTATGATCACGCATTGTGACATTCAGCGACATTCAGGTCAATATCATCGTTGATAAGATCTAGAGCAGAAGAGAACGAGACCCAGGTTAATGCTGTTTTCCTTCACCTCGCCTTGTCGCCCGCTCGTTTAGCGAACAAAGTACGAGCAAGCGGCGTTTCGTCCTGTGGCGAGCGGAGCAGTGGATCCCACAGAGATATTCACCAGACAGAATTTTACAGTGCGTAAAAATTTAAATTTTAAATTAATTCATTCTCATGCCTCTATGACAGATAAATACTTAGTTACATAATGAACCTCATCGACGACGTCTACAGTCTCGCTTGAAACTAGTGGTCAGCTCTCCTGTGCTCGGTTCGGCGCATGCGCAAAATCCGATTCTGCACCACCGAAGACCACATTCCAGCCGCTGAGTTGATCTGCGAGGGGTGGAGAAGGGAGCGAGGGCAGCAGGTGTCTCCTGACCTCAGCACTGGAGCAACGCTCCGACGTGTATGAACCAGGACCCTCCCACCGCTGAACCTCGCGGAAGAGCGGTTGCACTTCCGACCCAGTCGTTACACCAATGTGACACATAAATAGCAGATTTTGAATCTAATTCATGTCTGCACTATTCTGTAACTTACGATACCTGTTTTGTCATTGGAAAGTGTGGAAAATGATACTTTTGAAATTGAAATAACAACAGGATTCAAGTCACCTACAATAGGTAGGAAATCTCTCCGTTTGCTGCAGTTAGTATATCAGTACTGTGACCAGGTTTTGCTGTTTGTCAAGCGGCAAGATTCAATGTGAAGTTGTAAGTTGGAAGACGTCAGTTCTCAGACGTGGAGTGTCTACAGTAGTAAATCAATATGTGTAATTTTCAAGTGCAGAGATCTATGGTACAGAATTGTCTTTCCAGTTTCTTGAATATAAGTTCTGTATTAAGGACTTACGGAGACTGGCGCCGAAAATCAAGTTAGTCAAGAACACTAACAATAAAAATAAAGAAATTGTAAGAATTTTCAGACTGGACATTTACGAGAAGGTATCACAGAAGACAAAAACAAAAAGACGGATTTCTCCCGATCGTAATATTTTAGGAAAAGGGGTTTTACACAACAACTGGATGGAACTTGTAGGCAGCCAGTGGGAAGACACTGCGGCGGCGCGCCTCCTTCCGTCCTTTATCTGCAGCTACCGGTCAACTCGCTGCAGCAGATCGCCGTAGGAAAGCCGAGCAGAAAACTGCTGTACTGCGACTCGAAAAAAATGGTTCAAATGGCTCTGAGCACTATGGGACTCAACTGCTGAGGTCATTAGTCCCCTAGAACTTAGAACTAGTTAAACCTAACTAACCTAAGGACATCACAAACATCCATGCCCGAGGCAGGATTCGAACCTGCGACCGTAGCGGTCTTGCGGCTCCAGACTGCAGCGCCTTTAACCGCACGGCCACTTCGGCCGGCACTGCGACTCGCACCAGGCTGCACACAACCTAACTATTCAAAGAATCGGGAAAAGGTCTTGATTTCGAATGAAAGGTGGAAGTACTGGCAAAACTTTGGTATATTCTTAACCTCGATATTGTACACGTTCACTTCTAAGACCGTGGTAATCTTAACACAGTATGCATAAAACACTTTCATTCACGTTAGCAAGCTTACGGTAACGTATTTCCCGAAATCTACTATGCACTAAGCACGGATAGTTCATAAATGAAAATGTTCGCCGTGCTATTAAGTTTTCGGTGTCAAATGCACGCAACTTTTTAGTTACCAATCTGCTCAATATGCCACGAGGAATTACAGTCACTTCTCATACAGAAAATTGCTTAAAAATCCATACTTTCTAAAAAAGCACCTTGCCTTCACTTTAAAGCACTTTAGAGTTATGTAGCACAACGAAAACCGGCAAATTATAACTTCCTTCGGAGCTCATACTACACACGACCGTACCATTGAAAGGTTGGGCTCCGACTACTCTAGACTGATGTAAGCTTTCTCTGTCTCCAAGAGAAAAGACGCGGGAAGAATACTCCTTTCTGATTGGTCAGTTTTCTTTAAAGCCAATAGAAAAAGATTGTTCTCTCTTTTTAGTCTGCGCTTTTCATGACCAATCAATCAACAAATAACATGCTTTCGAAATGTACTTTTTCCCGAAATAAATATTTAGCATTCTGATATTTTGCTTATACTTTACGTTATTAATTGTTTTCATTTGCACTCGAATTAGCTTCCTTTTACCATAAACTTACTTGACATATTATGTTACAAAGTTCTCCTTTGTACAACGTTCATCAGTAGAAGAATGATCTATATATTTACTTTAGACAACATTCACGCATTCTTGACACTACAAAATGCATATAAAAACTGTACAGAGATAAGTAAACAAAAAGCCTTTAGGAAATAAACAGAACATGCTCTTGACCTGTTTCTTGAATGTCTCTGTGCGCTACTGGAGTCTGGTAGATGACAATAAGAACTACGCACTCGACTGAACCCGTTTCAGACCATCTGTCACTGTGCACGCATGAGTGATTCTTCCGATACACAGGTTCTAGACACAATCATGGGATTTGCCAATATCGTTACACACTCTCTAAAACTGCGTGATCTGTTGTAGTTTATTATGTTTCTGAGCTTGCACTTCGTGGAAATTATGGATGCAGCAACTCATCAAATTCAGGTATTTCCGAACGTCTTCTAGATTTCATTTAGGTTTCGTTAGTGGATCTGATACTTTATTTAACGATAATCTTTGAAAGGCATGTGTTTTCAAAAGAACAGGAAAACGCATTCAAAATTTTGTTCTTTTTTGTATGATGGAGGTTTACAGAACAAAAAAGAAAATTGCTGTCACTTATCCTGTAGAAGTTAGCGTAGGTAAGACAATGACACTTCAACAATTTCACTGTTTATCATAATAGTCAGATATGTTTCCTCTAAGGGGAAATCTATAGCAAGGTCTTTTTCATTCCTGACACCTCGTGAATCGAGTCCAAAATCTTTAGCATAATCGCTGAGAGATATCGAAATATAGTTATTTCACAGAGCTACATTTGCACAGGTGTCGTGAGAGGTCGTTTTTCAGGTGCACCGACTCTTCTGAAAGAACATTTGGAACATGATTATGTAGTTAATTTTAATGCCGAAACGCAGGATCTCATTTTAACCTGTGCAGAGAGTCAGAATAGGGACGCCAGAAGATATTTCGTTGACCTTAGTGAGATTTTTAGTTTTACCCATGTTCTTCACAGTGTGTAATATATACTGAGCAGGAAATTCTGCCATGTTTCCTTCACAAAGTGGAATTTAAATCAAGAACTGTGCAAATTGTCTATGAAAATAGCGACTTGTAGAATGCCTGGAGAAAACTGAGATTCTATCTCGACAAACCACTGTAATAATTTAAGCAATAGTGCACCGTCTGAAATGAAGGCACACAGCACTTCAATTTTGGTTGTTTGTAATTAATATCACACCGTGCCAACATTGCTGCATTGTACAGCCAATCACAAAAATGAGTAGTTCACCCACCGTGTGTACAACAAAGGGCAGAACTCTGCAAAAATATATTCCAGCTAACATATCTGACATTATTTCCACATGCAGAGAGCTGCTGCATCTTGCACAGAGATAGGTACAGGAAAATAAACTCAAAAAACGGTTCTTTCAAAAGAAGTGTGAGATAAAATTGTCACTGAAGTTGCTGAAAGCTTTGAATTTACCGGATGTCTCATAGCTGCAAATTTATTTAATTCCGAAAAGTGTGTGTTGTATGCAGGTCACTTTCTGCAAACATTGCGACAGGCGTCTTACAAAATAAATCCCATCCTTGAAGGCAATAAACTCAGAACAAAAGTTCAGATATTAGTAACGAGGGATGAGCTTTGAAATTTCTGCAACTCCTATTCGAAAATAATTTGCAGAAACATTGTAGTCAAACAACGAAACTCCTAAAAATGACTGTTACCATACCGGCGACGTATTCTGACGCAGACCGATCTTTCTCTATCCTGAAGGTTTTCTGCGACGTGCTGTGAGTGAGCAGCTGTTAACAGCAGCAGCAGCGCTCTCAGTCGCAAGGGATATTGTCAGCACCGTCAATGAATTGAATGATTGCTTCATTGACAGAGTCTCTGCTCTTAATGAGCGGGGAGTGGATTATTCGTGCAACCATCCATCGTAAGCTAAGTGTATTTCCGTAGAGTTGTTACTTTTTATTATTATTAAACCATGTATGTTAGTCATTTGAAACTTTGTAGATCATCTGCCAGTGACCCCCTAGACAAATCACTAGAAAAATATCCGCGAACCGCCACTGGTACAAGCTTACCGGGTAGCAGATTACATGGCTGGTTGCAGGACATTTTAGCAAACAGAAATAAGAGGTGTAACTCAAGGGGAAAAATCGATACATGTAGCCTAGGGGAGCTCTACGGAGCTATTAATGTTTGCAATGCTCTGTATGTAAATTGCGTACCGGATAACGCCGCAAGCTGTACGGGGCGGGTTCTCAGACGATGCTGTTATCTACAGGAAGGTTGCAACATCAGACAACCGTATCGAAATGCAGGAAAACGGTTCACGATTGGTCTAGTTGACACTGCACGTTAATAAAAGTAACGTACTGCACGTGCATAAGTGAAGAATTTCGCGGTAAAGCATTGGATACAATAACAACCGGAAAGTGCCTCAGAATAGCTATCGTATATGTACTAAAGAAGGAAGACCAACAAAAAATTGTCGCAGAGAAGCAGAGGAGTATCAAAGATTTACTGGAACAATCTGAAGGGAATCACCTCATGCACAACAGCAGTGGTTTTCAAAATACTCGCTCGGCATTTCTTGAGTGTTGTTCATCGGTCGGGCCATTATCAGGTAGGATTATTAGAAGAAGCACGGATGATGCGACGAAGAGCGACCCGTTTCATCACAGTGTCGTTGTAAGTGACAGCGTTACCGAAATACCCAACAAACTCCACTGTCAGGAGCTACAAGGTGGGTGTTGTGCATCGTGAAGAGGTTCACTGTTGAAAATTTATAGAATGTACTTCCAAGAAGAGGCGGGCGTCATATTGATTTCTCTTAGAGAAGCCTCTCGTATTGATTACAACTAGAAAGTTATGTATGTACCATAAGTACCCGGTGCCACACAACATAATGTAGCATAAGTGCAGATGTAGATGTAAATGTTTCCCTCAGATTGCGCTGACTATTTCGTGGTTTATGAAATGCTGTCAAACGATGGGATGACGTGGTTCACAATGGTTCATGTGGCTCTGAGCACTATGGGACTTAACTTCTGAGGTAATCGGTCTCCTAGAAATTAGAACTACTTAAACCTAACTAACCTAAGAACATCATACACATCCATGCCCGAGGCAAGTTTCGAACCTGCGACCGTAGGGGTCACTCGGCCGCAGACTGTAGCGCCTAGAGCCGCTTGGCCACCTCGGCCGGCGGATGACGTGGGCTCCGAGCTACTCAAGTAAATTACATCTCCAGTCCATCGTTGTCTATGCCGTGGATCTACTTCAATTATTTATATTGACACTAGCTATGTAGCCGAATCAGGAGCTCATTACCGACAGTCCATTACCTTCTTCCTATATTAGGTCGTAATGCTTTTCCGAATTAGCGATCATGGCTATCTGTTGTAATTCACTGTAAAGCTTCAATAATGAAACGAGTATTTGATCTGAATACATCTTGACGTTCCAAACAGCCATTGAACCTATTTGTGCCGAGAATATATTGCGAATACATTTCATGTATTTCATAACTGCTGTAGTCGCCGCAGTTCGTGTATCTTCGGACATGAATGCACGCTTGTCCGAAGGAACTCTGCATCGTAGTTCCGAATGACACAGGCACTGCAGTATCGTATTTATCTGCCGGCTCCGAGAAACAGACTTTCAAGGAAAATGCCTCCTCTGTAGGAGAATATTCGAGGGTCATTTAACAATTAAAGAGACAAATTGGTCTGGAGAAAAAAACCCTTTTTTTACAAAACAATGCTTTTTCTACATTTCAACATAATCCCCTTGAACATTTATGCACTTATTCCAACGCGCTACAAGCTCTTTTATTCCGGCTGCAAAGAACTCTTTATCTTGATGTTTGAATCAATTTCACACAAAATGTTTCACGTCCTCTTTGTCCTGGAACCTCTTTTCACGTAATGCCTCCTTCAGTTCACTAAACAAATGGAAATCCGTAGGTGCTAAATGAGGACTGTAAAGGGGATAAGGCAGTACTTCCCAACCCATTTTGTCGATGGTTTCACGGGTTAGATGAGCAATATGAGGACTTGGGTTGTCTTGCTGGAGAATCACACCTCTTCTCTCGGATCCACGACGTCTCTCTCTTATGGCTGGCTTCACCTAGTCTAAAAGCAAATACGATTAATATTGGCTGATCATTCTACACTGCTCTTCGGGATGACAAACAACTGGACCTTCAGCATCCCAAAACACCGTCAACATGATGTATCCTGCTGATGCTTGGGTTTGAATTTTTTCTAGACAGGTGAGTTGGTGTGCTTCCACTCCATGCTTTGTCTTTTTGTTTCTGGCTCATAATAGTAAACCCAAGTTTCATCACAAGTTAAAATTTTGTTGAAGAAGTGCTCACCTTCTCTTTCATAACGTTCCTTTAGCTCTGTGCACACTCTCAACTTTATTTCCTTGTGTAGCCGAGTCAAGTCCTATGGGTCCCATCTTGCACATGTTTTTCGGTACTTCCGCTTGTTACAGACAATGTTATGAACTGTATCAGTACTAACTTGAACCTTCTCAGGTATCATTTCCACAGTCACACGGCGGTCGGCACGAATAATGTCATCAATTCGACTTTCAAGTGAGGGAGTTGAAACTGCAACTGGTAGGCCAGAAGCGTGTTCGTCAGTCACTGAGTCGCGATGATTTTTGAACTGCTCTACCCACTTGTAAAAATTTGGACGATTTATACAACTTTGATCATAAGCATAAGACATTCTACGGTATATATTCACTGGTTCCTAGAATTCAGGAAGTAAAAAACAAATAACAAAAAATGGTTCAAATGGCTCTTAGCACTATGGGACTTAACATTTGAGGTCATCAGTCCCCTAGAACTTAGAACTACTTAAACCTACCTAACCTAAGGACATCACACACGTCCATGCCCGAGGCAGGATTCGAACGTGCGACCGTAGCGGTCGCGTGGTTCCAGACTGAAGCGCCTAGAACCGCTCGGCCACACTGGCCGGCAACAAATAACAGAACGTTGTTCAACTAATGTGGGCGTTTCAAGCGGACTCGCCATCTTGAAATGTATTTTTGAGGTTATGAACAAAACTATGTTGATACATCAGCTGCTCAGGGTTCATCCTAGTGATGCCAATTTAAAGCCATAGAAGTATCAAACCTGCCCTACTGACAGTTTTTCCCCGGACCATTTTGTCTCTTTAATTATTGAATGACCCTCGTACATAGTGGACGTACGGGTACATGTGGCTGACGATATATCGTAGTTCGGGCCTGGCCATGAGTTCTGCTCGGATAGTCAAATGATAAGGTGACCGCACGCGATGAGCGGGAAATCCCGGTTTGAGTTCCGGTCAGGCAGTGGCTTTCATTGTCGTCATTCTGTTATACAGTTGATGACTGTCCATATTCGCAACTGCGAATAAATTTCTTGTATTTCATTCCGGCTGTAGTCGAAGAAGTGCCTGTTCCTTAGGACATGCATGCACGTCCGAAGGAATTTTACACTGTAATTCGGAATAACACAGGCACTGTAGTATCGTATTTATCCGCCGACGCCGGGCAAGCGAGTTTAAAGTAAAATGTGTTCAACGTACGCGAATATACATAATGGATGTACGAGTACATGGCCTACGATATACGGAATATTGTTTTTGTACGTCCGTCCTATTGGAAGGAGGTCTTTGGGATGACGGCCGTTTACTATTGTGACAAAATAAAACACCTACAGCCGTCCTTATGACTTTATTTTAGTTTGTTACCACCAGTTTCAGCGCTTCAGTGCGCCATCATCAGGCTATTGTTGATGTGGTATGGCTTGATATGATCCGTATATATGTCACATTAGTTGCCAGCATAACTGGATACGCAGATAATGTGTCAGCACTCCAGCCTCCAACTGCCAACTGACTGACTGACGAAAACTTAGGAACTGTGTCTAATAAATTAGATTAATATGCAGCGATTCAAAAAATTACAGTAATTTCTAAGCCTTGCTTTTTCGAGTAGTAATTAATAGTTTTCCTTCATGGGAAATGTTTCCGCCAAATCTTACACGTTTCGCTTTTGTTTTTCTTACGTCGATTTCTTCCATTTTCAGTTTTCTCGTTAACTGGACTTGAAGAACTAGTTTCTTTAATAGGGAATGGGTTAAGTGTATTTGATATATATCTTCTTTTTCTTAAGACCTGGAAAATAAAATAATTTTGGAAATAGTAGCAGTTTATGGTACTTTTGTCTTAATACTTGTGGAATAATAAAATGCACAATATTCAGTCCACAGCCTTTTGATACAATTTGACGAACTTTCCTTTAATCAAATTCATCTGCGAAGGATAGTTTATAAACAAATCTCTAGTATATCCTTTAATGTAGAGGCACCCTCGATTCCATCATTTGCTGCGAGTACACCAGTGTTTGACCACTTTCTATGGTTCAAATGGCTCTGAGCACTATGGGACTCAACTGCTGTGGTCATAAGTCCCCTAGAACTTAGAACTACTTAAACCTAACTAACCTAAGGACAGCACACAACACCCAGCCATCACGAGGCAGAGAAAATCCCTGACCCCGCCGGGAATCGAACCCGGGAACCCGGGCGTGGGAAGCGAGAACGCTACCGCACGACCACGAGATGCGACCACTTTCTGTCAGAATTTACAGTAAATGCATAAATCCCGTGTTGCCCTTTCGTGTTCAGTTATTTTCACATTTCTTATCTATGTGTATGCAATAATTAATAAAGATTTTGTACAAGAATATTTATTTACTATCCTACCACAAGTGACTTGGGTTCTTTGGTGTCCAAAGATGATTTAGATTCACTCTCACTGCCAAATGTATCTACAAAGTATTTGCAGGATCACTTCTTCCTCGTCTTCCAAATATACCCAGAGAGACTTCTGTCAGTAAAATACTATCAGTCAAAGTCAACTCCTATATGCACTGATGGTAAACGTGGGGTGTGTTACAATTACAGTACAGTAGATCACGGGCGAGGGTATTGACTTCAGCTATCTTAAATACAGCTGAATGCTTACTGATTATTGCAAAATCTGGCTTCATAACCACAGAGCAAAGGCGATATGCATTTCTACTAGTCAGATGTGTTGATAACATAGAATACTAATAAACTGCAGTTATCACTGCAGATAGGAATAATGTGTGAGGAACTGTTTTATCCCATTGTAAACCCCTATCCCAATTACACTGTTGTGAGCGTGTGTGCATGTTGCAGGTACCCCCGGCCTCATCCTGAACCTAATACAGGATAACTGGAAAACAGCCCCGCACTTAACGTCGGTGATCGTCTGATAACTTTTTTCAGTCTGCTCCTGGCCACTTGGTAGTTTCCCAACTGTGACCTACTTCTAGCCACGCGTCTCATATATTTACCACAAATGCAGGATGAGATATTTTGAGTTTACTTCATGCAATGCATTGTCACGTAACGCGCTGACCATCACGGCATCTCTTTTGCGGTTCTGTTTTACCAATATCTAATGGTGACGCAGCTGTTAAATATTCGCCCTCCTTCAATTTTTTATTTACGATAACGTCAAGGAGCTCATTTCTGTTTTCCTGCATTGTGTCGAAAACCCCGCTTGCTTACTAGTCAGTTGCTCACCCTAATCTGAACTAATATACCAGGTGAAGAGGTAAATTCAATAATTCTTTCCAAGAAATTCGTTAGCGAACTCCAAAACACTTCGAAAAGCTGTTTTTTTCTTCAGGAGCTGCCATAATTTGTGTCCATAGCAGTAAAAACAATGAAAACCGTTAAAACTTCGAGAATGCATTATTTTGACTGATTATGGATGAAACGTTAGCTACTAACTAAAAGTTCCTCTCGACTTTGAATTCATCATTCCCATTAGCTACAAGCGACAGGTTACTGTGGTCCGATATATTCGTTGAACTGAGAGCGAACAGGCCAAGGGCCGATATATCCGTCATGCCCACTTGAAAGACTAAACTTTTTACATCGTGTTGATTTCAGTAATTTAATTTATGCTGCAGTTTATACTGAAACTCAAAGTACTCGCGGAGTCCTAAACTTGTACCAATTATGTTCTTTTTACATTTTCCATCATTCTTCTGACTGGTTTGAGGCGGCTCAACGGGATTTCTTCTCTTGTACCAATCTCTTCATCTCAGAGAAGCATATTCGGCATATATTCTTAATTACTTGAATTTTTTGTTGTAGTAGCACCATGGAATTTGTTTCCTTATGTCTCGAAACATGTCCTACCATTCCGCCCCTCTTTTTGTCAGTGCTTTCCTTATGTTCCTTTCTTCCTCTATTTTGCGGAGAGAAAGAAACGCAAAGTATATCTGTTTAAAAAAGCTGATAAAATGCTCTTAACACCTTTTTAAGAGACAGTCTTCACTCCTTTCCATCTGATCATGTAAGTATAGAAAAGTTGTGGAATGTTTTCAAAGAGATAGTATCAACAGCAATTGAGAGATATATACCACGTAAAATAATAAGTGATTGTACTGATCGCCCATGGTACACAAAATGGGTCAGATCGTTGTTACAGAAGCAACGAAAAAAACATGCCAAATTTAAAAGAACGCAAAATACCCAAGATTGGCAAAGTTTTACAGAAGTTCGAGATATGGCGCTTACTTCAATGCGAGATGCTTTTAATAATTTCCACAACGAAATTCTTTTTCGAAATCTGGCAGAAAACGCAAAGAGAATCTGGTCATACATAAAGCACACCAGTGGCAAGACGTAATCAATACCTTCGCTGCGCGATAACAACGGTGAACTCACTGATAACAGTGCCACTAAAGCAGAGTTAATAAATACGGTTTTCCGAAACTCCTTCACCAAAGAAGACGAAGTAAATATTCCTGAATTCCAATCAAGAACAACTGCCAAGATGAGAAACATAGGAGCAGATATCCTCGGAGTAAAGGAGCAGTTAAATCACTTAATGAATGCAAGGCCTCCGGTCCAGATTGTATACCAGTCAGGTTCCTCTCAGAGTATGCTGATAAAATAGCTCCCGATTTAGCAATTATATACAACCACTCGCTCACAGAATGATCCGTACCCAAAGACTGGAAAATTCCTCAAGTCACACCAATACCCAAAAAGGGAAGTAGGAGAATCTGCTGAATTACAGGCATACATCACTATCGTCGATTTGGGGTAGGGTATTGGAGCATATACTGTATTCGAAAATTATGAAGTACCTCGAAGAAACGATTTATTGACACATAGCACGGATTCAGAGAACATCTTTGTTGTGAAACACAACTAGCTCTTTATACTCATGAAGTAATAAGTGCTATTGATAGGGGATGTCAAATTTTTTCCATACTTTAATATTTGCAGACGGCATATCCGGCGTTCACCAAGGAAGTGTTATAGGCCCTCTATTGCTCCTGATCTGTATTAACGACATAGGAGACAATCTGAGTAGTCCTCTTAGACTGTTCGCTAACGATGCTGTCATTTACCGTCTTGTAAAGTCATCGGATGATCAAAACGACTTGCAAAGTGATATAGATAATATATCTGTATGGTGCGAAAAGTGACCCTGAATAAAGAAAAGTGTGAAGTTATTCACATGAGTACTGAAAGAAATCAGCTAAATTTCGATTACGCGCAAAGTCACACAAATCTGAAGGTTTTAAATGCAGCCTAATACTTAGGGATTACAATTACAAATAACCTAAATTGGAACGATCACATAGATAATATTGTGAGTAGAGGAAACCAAGGACTGCGATTCATTGACAGAACACTTACAAGGTGCAACAGGTCTACTAAAGAGATTTCTTACACCACGCTTGTCCGCCCTATTCTGGAATATTGCTGTGCGGCGTGGGATTCGCATCAGGTGGGACTGATGGATGACAGCGAAAAAGTACAAAGAAGGGCAGCTCGTTTTGTATTATCGCGAAATAGGGGAGATAGTGTCGCAGACATGATACGTGAAATCTAGTGGCAATCATTAAAACAAAGGCGTTTTTCGTTGCGACGAGATCTCCTCACGAAATTTCAATCACCAGTTTTCTGCAACGATTGCGAAAACATTCTATTGGCACCCACCTACAGAGGGACAAATGATCATTACGATAAACGAGAGAAATCAGAGCTCGCACAGAAATATTTAAGTGCTCGTTTTTCCCGCATGCCATTTGAGCGTGGAACGGTAGAGAGACAGCGTGCAGGTGGTTCATTGAACCCTCTGCCAAGCACTTTTTCGTAAACACCAGAGTAATCACGTAGATGTAGATGTAGATGTGAATTTCCTCATTCCTTATCTGTCCACCTACTTTCCAACATTCTTGTATCGCACACATCGCGAACACATGGATTCTCTTCGTTTTCGGTTTCTCCACAGCAAATGATTCACTTCTGTACAATGCTGTGCTACAAACATACATCCTCATTTATTTCGTCCTCAAATTACGACATATGTTTGTTATCAGTTGACTTCTTTTGTCCAGGAACGCCTTCTTTTCCTGTGCTAATCTGCATTATATGTCCTCCTTGCCTCGTCCAACATGGGTTGATCGGTTGTTTTGCTTCCAAGGTAACTGAGTTCCTTAACTTCGTATACTTCTTGATCCTTCTCGCTATTCTGATTCTCTGCTACTTCTAATTATTTTCGTTTCTCTTCGGTTTACTCTCAGTACCTATTCTGTACTCATAATACTGTTCATTTCATTCAATAGATCCTGTAATTCATTTCAACCAAGGATAGCAATGGCATCAGCGGATCGTATCAGTGGTAGTTTCGTACTGTGAATTTTGAGCACACTTTGGAAACTTTCTTTCATTTCCGTCATGGGTTCTACGATGTAGACAGTGAGTAGTAGGGGCGAAAGCAGCATCACCTCCCTTACACCACTTTTAATTGAAGGATTTCGTTCTTTCTCCTCCATTCTTACCATTCTCTCATGTTTCTTGTACTTACTGTGTATTACGCGTCCCGTACATTACTCTTACTTTGTTCAGAATTTCGAACGTCTTGTATCATTTTAAAGTGTCAATCACCATTTCTAGTTCGACAAATCCTATGAATGTGTTTTGATTTTTGTCATGTCTTGTTTCTATCATGAAGCGCAACGGCTGAACTGCCTCTCTCGTGCCTAAACTCAAAGTGATCCTCATAAAACAGATCCTCAACTTTTTCCATTCTTATGTATATTATTCTTGACAGCAGTTTGAATGCATGCACTGTTATGCTGGTTTTGCAGTGGTTATGGTGCCTGCTTCGAAATCAGGGTAACGAATTTCTGCTGGTGTGTTCCCAGAGTGTGAAGGAAGTGAGACGCTCACTATCCGGAACTTGACAGATGGAGAAACGCACATCAAGGCAGAATTCCAGAAGGCGCGGCAGAATCTGCTTGCAGCCGGCTGCAGGTACCTGTTCCATCTGCTCCTCTCCCCTTTCCCTTCCCCTCCTATCCAGCCACTTTGGTCTCCGCTATAATTAATTGCCCTTGCACAGTCCTCAGGCAGCATTGTTGGCATACCTAATCTTCACTGGTTATACTACCTTGGCCTCCTGCAGCGAAACCACAAGTCCAAATATTTTATTGCTTTACTGTATACAGAGGAATTTCATCGGCAGAGACCAGAAAGTAGCGCTTAACTGAAGTAAGCGCAGCAATATTTGTCGTGTTAATGATATTAGTTGCTAGTATGTGAAGTAACCTCCCCATGAACCATGGACCTTGCCGTTGGTGGGGAGGCTTGCGTGCCTCAACGATACAGATAGCCGTACCGTAGGTGCAACCACAACGGACGGTTATCGGTTGAGAGGCCAGACAAACCTGTGGTTCCTGAAGAGGGGCAGCAGCCCTTTCAGTAGTTGCAGGGGCAACAGTCTAGATGATTGACAGATCTAGCCTTGTAACACTAACCAAAACGGCCTTGCTGTTGTGGTACTGCGAACGGCTGAAAGCAAGGGGAAACTACAGCCGTAATTTTCCCGGGGGCATGCAGCTTTACTGCATGATTAAATGATGATGGCGTCCTCTTGGGTAAAATGTTCCGGAGGTAAAATAGTCCCCCATTCGGATCTCCGGGCGGGGACTACTCAAGAGGACGTCGTTATCAGGAGAAAGAAAACTGGCGTTCTATGGAACGGAGCGTGGAATGTCAAATCCCTTAATCTAGCAGGTAGGTTGGAAAATTTAAAAGGGGAAATGGATAGGTTAAAGTTAGATATAGTGGGAATTAGTGACGTTCGGTGGCAGGAGGAACAAGACTTTTGGTCAGGTGAATACAGAATTATAAATAAAAAATCAAATAGGGATCATACAGGAGTAGCTTTAATAATGATTAGGAAAATAGGAGTGCTTGTAAGCTACAACAAAGAGCAGAGTGAACGTATTATTGTAGCCAAGATAGACTCGAAGCCCACGCCTACTACAGTAGTACAAGTTTATATGCCAACTAGCTCTGCAGATGATGAAGAAGTTGATGAAATGTATAATGAGACAAAAGAAATTATTCACATAGGGAAGGGAGACGAAAATTTAATAATCATGGGTGGCTGGAATTCGACAGTAGGAAAAGGAAGAGAAGGAAACGTAGTAGGTGAATATGGACTGGGGCTAAGAAATGAAAGAGGAAGCCGCCTGGTAGAATTTTGCACAGAGCATAACTTAATCATAGCTAACACTTGGTTCAAGAATAATGAAAGAAGGTTGTATACATGGAAGAACCCTGGAGAAACTAGAAGGTTTCAGATAGATTATTTAATGGTAACACAGAGATTTAGGAACCAGGTTTTAAATTGTAAGACATTTCCAGGGGCAGATGTAGACTCTGACCACAATCTATTAGTTATGAACTGTAGATTAAAACTGAAGAAACTGCAAAAAAGTGGGAATTTAAGGAAATGGGATCTCGATAAACTGAAAGAACCAGAGGTTGTACAGAGTTTCAGGGAGGGCATAAGGGAACAACTGACAGGAATGGTGGAAAGAAATACAGTAGAAGAAGAATGTGTAGCTTTGAGGGAAGAAATTCAATTATTATTTATTTGGAAAACATACAGTAATTTACACCGACCACCAGGCCCTGACATTTTTGTTAACTTGTAAACTTGTACATCCTAGACTATCAGGATGGGCAGTTACACTTCAGAACTACTCTTTTGAAATTAAGTACATAAAAGGTAAGGACAACACCATTGCCGACGCTTTGTCTAGACTTCCACAAGGTATGAATGAAACCAACAGTGACTTAGAAAATATAAATGACTACTGGATTCTCTTAATGCAAGACAAGCAGTATCACCAATATTATATTGATATGTGCCGAAACATGGCTAAATTACAAAAATCTGATCCTCACTGGTATAAGATAATAACATTACTGGTAGAAAAACACAATCATCCTTTGACTAAGTATTACAAGTTACACAATGATGTGTTATTTTATCGCCGACATTCAAATGCTACTAACTGGTGTGTATGCATTCCCAAAGAGTCTGAACGTAATCTAATTTGGCACACACACTTAGTTTGGGGTCATTATGGGACGAAGAAGTGTTTAGCAAAGCTCAGCACATACTGTTATTTTAGCAATATGAGAAGGAAACTTTACAGGGAACTGAAAACATGTGTCATATGTCAAAAATCAAAACCTCAGAATTTATCCACAAAGACAGATTTACATTCTATTTTACCCAGTAAACCCCTGGAAATTCTGTGTACTGACATCAGTGGACCGCATCCAGCAAGCTCTGGAGGCGTCAAATATATCTTGGCTTTTTACGATATATTTTCTAAACATGTAAAACATTATGCTTTAAAATCCGCCACTGCAAGTGCTATAATACGAAGATTCTCAAGTGATTACCTCACGCACGTGGGAAAACCAAAAGCAATTCTGTCAGATAATGCAGCATACTACTCTGGGTACAAATGGAGAAATTTCTTGAAGGACAATAACATTAGAAGTATATCTATTTCAAAGTTTAGTCCACAATGTAACGCGACTGAGAGACTTTTCCGAGAATTAAACCGATTCATGAGGACCTATATTTCATCAAAACATACTAATTGGGTGTCCTACCTAAGTCTTTTCGAAGACGTACACAATAACTTAAATATTTACGATACAAATTACACACCTAACGAGATCATGTTCAATTGCAAACAGAACGATCAGTGGATAGAACCATTACCTAAGTTGTCAGACAAGGAAATCACACCTGATCAGAAAATAAAAGAAGTTTTGACTACGCTGACACATCACGCACAGATACGAAACAAACATCACAGATACATAATAAAAAGAAAACAAAAATTCGAGGTAGGAATGCTTGTACTACTTCGTACTCATCATAAATCTGTAGCACTCAAACGACGCAACGCTAAGTGGCGTCTGCTATATGAAGGACCTTATATAATTGTTAACATACCGCATCCTGGTGCGTATTTGTTACAACATCGCAGAACTAACTAAATTATTGGGCTATACGCACACCGAGACCTTAGAGCATTTCATGCGGAATAATGTCAAAGTCACATCCATCAAAACATTGCTAAGCAACTCCAAAAAAAAAAAAAAAAAAAAAAAAACTCTGTTGCTACAACACAGATAGTAAGTAGTATAAAAATTTTCATTTTAGCGGTTCCAGTGACGCAGTTGAAGGCAGAAGAACTCTTCTTTCAGCGCGCGCCACCACCTGGAAGACGGAATATTAAAATAAAATTTATGTTTACGTAGCAGTGAATGATATATTAATTTTTTCACGGAACATTTGTGACTGTGGGTATCACTGACTTGGTGTGACACCTGACGAACCGACAGACGTCATCTGTGAAGCGAACTTTTACTTTGAGAAATAGATTAGACGCACATCTCTCAACACGAAAAGCATCTATCAGTAGTCAAGGCCACACAGACTCTATACACACACGCATAAAACGCGAGGAATCAAACATTTTCTCTCTTACTATTTTGAATATTTATTGAGTAGTGAAAATGCCTGATCTTGCCTACTGATGTAATGAATGTTGTGTCTAACCTATCTTAATTTCAGATGACATCACAAAATAAACATCGATAAAATCCCAGCAAAACCCTTAAAGAGGACGTAATTATCTGCAATTCATGTAATCAAATGTGACACAATGTAATAACCCATAGCTATGTAATAATGATGTAAACATGTTTATGTGCAACTGTATTATATTTATGCTAAGAAATATGTGACGTGTGTATGTATGATTACTTATCTTTTTTTTTCTTCTCTTTCAATGATGTATAATGTAACTGTTACTATGTAAAAGAAATTTGAACAAAACGAGTGCCAAAAGGACATTGCATAGTGAACCATTGTTCACGGACATTAATGAACATTACTAACTCTGCAACTACGCAGAAACCTATCTGAAAGAAACTGTTAATGACATTCATTATGCATCGTACCTATGTAAACGCGATGAACCATTTCTTTGATTAATAACTACGAACATTTAGGTGAGCTATATTCAGCAAAAAACTGAAAATGTGAAGTGCATAATTCGTGCATCGTCTAGTGACAATACTACAGTACCTAACTTCAAGATGTTAACTGGATTAAACGGACACAAAGTGCCTGTCCAGAAAACAACACGACGGGTGGAAGAATTTTGGTTGGAACTTCAGGGAATGAAATGTTCTCGAGATGTGACGGACACTCTTACCTGGACTGTCCAAGGATCCACGCCAGCTATGTGCCGTCCGAGGTTCTGCAACCAAGCTTCCACGGAATGTAAAAAAAAAACGAACTGCACGTGGACCAATTACTAACGGGTCACGTCAGATCTGTAATAAACAATGCCTTTTTGTCACAACGAACTGCATCACAACGACTATAATGGAAATGGAAATGGACACGCTTATGTTTTAATCACGTTGTTATACAACGATGATACTAACCTGTGAAAAAATTATTGTGCAGCAGATGAATATGAACTGTAATAACGACACGATGTGAATAGGTCGACGCACCTGAAACATACGGACATTTTTCTTTGAAGTATTTCAAAACAATACTATGTAACTAAGAACATTCAACAATCTGAGTTGTATTGTGATATAACAAATATTGTAAATTTAAAACTAAGTTACCTGTTATAGAATGTAGTCTTCATATGTAATCTTGGTTGAATATTTTCTTTGTGCAACGACTAAGATACGCGCGCACACGAACAATATGAACTGCATTACTGTGCCGCGTGATCTAACTGTATGATATAACGGCACTGCCGGAGTCACACAGACGCTTCTGCGCATGCGCGCACTCTATCTGCCAACATAAGAACTTTTACGACGCACCCGCGTCATTCAAATTTTGTATATAATGTGTATAATGTGTGTAATGTAAGTCATGTGAATAGTTGTAGATAACTTAGATTTTCTTGTGCCTTTAGGTGAATTGCTCGCCTGCAGGTGTGTCCTTTCGCCTCGCAATTCAGGGGGCAATATAAAGGCACATTTGCATGCCGAGCGTGAGTTTCCGCGGAAACTCGAAATATTAATTAAATAAATAATCAGTGACTAATAAATAAAGCCTATGGCACACAACTGCAGCGCTGTGTCGCTGATAAAGACAAAAGAATAATTACGTTACTCTTATGTTGGATTAAGAGAGGCGAGAGCTCAGGTAGAAGTGGTGCAAGAAGCACGTATTTTATTTTATTGTCTGGCACACCGCCATATTTTCATGTTATAGAAGAATACTGCGAGTTGCAACCACACTAGGCACTCGATTCTGTAATGAATTTATATTTATAAAAGTAAGTAGGATTATGAACTGTAGGCTATTTCATTGAATATATCTGATTTAAGTAACTGTGTAACTTTTTATGTTTAGTAGACAATCACCTCTGTACGACGTATTGGCATGGCTGGCAAATCATTGTAATATTGAGATTAGATCATGAGTCCGTACCTACCGCAGCAGTCTTTGGAAACGATTTAATTACGAAGTCCGATTATTTCAGTTTTCTTTCACGGTCAACTACGAGTTACATTGCCTTTTCCAAATAGCCATTGTCAAGCGTCTGATACCGAATAATTAAACGTCCACGTTCCAGATAAGCAAATACCAATTACAACCAATCATCATACATACAGAATAATTAATCATTAATATTTTATTCCATTTTATTTTTATTTATTTTATAGGTTCCTCTACTCACTTTGCCACTTGGTCTCAGGACCGTACTCAGAAATCATGGATTCATAACCCGTGATTACACAACTGAACCATTCGTGAACATGGGCAATCCTCTCAAGAGGTCAACGCACACGTTTCTTCCATTGTCCTCCTGTTCTGTTGTGAGTTTTTTTGGCACCGTTCGGCATAAATCTTTCGCACGTGCAAAACTTCGATGCAAATTTGATGCATGCTGAAAATGTTTAACCATATCATTCATCATCTTTACTGTTACACGCCGTTGTGATCTCAGAAGAGAACGCATACATTCGACGTTTTTGTCGGTTTAATGAGGTGAAGGTGTACCCTGAACGAGGTTCATCTTCAACGTGTTCTCGGCCTTCCAGAAATGATATGTGCCACACAGAAACTTGGACTATTGATAAGAAATGTTCCCCATAGGCTTGTTTCAATTTTGAAAAGATCACTCTCGCTTGTGCCCCAAGTTTAACACTTGATGGCGTAACATTGCTCTAAATAAAAAACCGTTCTACACCAGTAGAACAGCACAGCGCGGCCAGACCCCTCGGAGTGTTGTCAGTCTCATTACTTTTCTCACGCACCTCCAACTGCTAACTAATAATTCCATCGGGAATCTATAGGCTATTCGGGCGTTTTCATTATTTAGATACTTCTGGATATCTTTCGGTCTCAAAACTTGGTTATTTCGTTTTTCACAGATTTAAATCGTTTAAAATTTAATTGCTGTTCTTATTTAACCATCGATATCGACGTCCCTATATAATGATGTGCATTGTAGTTACCGGGGTTGCTACTTAATGTTGATGATAGTGTATGCTAACAACAATGCCATGTCACTTAAACCGTTGTGGACCGTTGCCTGGCTATTACTTCCGTATTCTCTGGAGTACTCGAAGTATTCATACGAATTCGTTCCACGAGTTATTGAATGGTCGCAGCTTCTGTTGTGAATTAAGTGTTGCAGTGTTGTATTTTGTGTTTCGAGCACATCTAGCGAAACATTTTAAAGTTCTTGACGAGCTTTAGAAGCTTTCAGCAAAGCGAACGCCCAACTTCAGAGGCGAGGTACATCGTACCCGCATTAGGCATGAGCCATTGATTTAACGTTGCAAATTTTTTTTATATACACAATCATCTCGAGTTAGAATATCGTAAAAGCTAATAAATGACTGTGTATTTGATGGAGAAGTACTGCAAAATTGAAGCATTTGGTGGAGTGTAGTGTGATTACAGAATATGAAGTTCTTAACAGTATATAACGTGAAATAGCACTTCGTTTTAATTTTTAATGGAGTTTCAAACGTCAGGTGGTTACTTGCAGAGTTAGACCTCCATACTTAATTTTTTTAAGTTCATGTGCTTTCGTCATGTATTCTCAAATTAACAGCTCAGTTTAACAATTACAACAACGTCAAGTGCTCTTTCATATTCTATCCGTTCTGGTTTCACCCATGACGTCCTCTCGACGTCATTACTTTACGTTGCAGAGCGTGTTATTGCTCTGTTATTAAATACTATCTACGAGGTGTGGCTAGAAAAAAACCGGACTAGTACTGGTGAAACAATAAAACGAATGCAATAAGGATGAAAGTCGCGTGGCCTGTCACGTGACTCTCGCTCCGCCTACTGCTTGAGTTTCATCTGCCTCCTGCACTCAGTCTGCCCGTGGCGTCTGTTTTAACTAGTTGACGTTTTGTCTGTGCGTCGGAAAATGTTGAGTGTACAGAAAGAACAGCGTGTTAACATCAAAATTTGTTTCAAACTAGGAAAATCTGCAGGTGAAACGTTTGTAATGTTACAAGTGTACGGCGATGATTGTTTATCGCGAACACAAGTGTTTGAGTGGTTTAAACGATTTAAAGATGGCCGCGAAGACACCAGTGATGACACTCGCACTGGCAGACCATTGTCAGCAAAAACTGATGCAAACATTGAAAAAATCGGTAAACTTGTTCGACAAGATCGCCGTTTAACAATCAGAGCAGTGTCTGAGTTAACAGGAGTTGACAAGGAAAGTGTTAGGCAGATTCTTCATGAAAGTTTCAACATTAACAAAGTGTGTTCAAAAATGGTTCCAAAGTGTCTCACAATTGAACAGAAGGAACGCCGAAGAATGATTTGTTCTGACATCCTGGAAAACATTGAAAGTGATCCCACCTTCTTACAAAATGTTATTACTTGCGATGAATCGTGGTTTTTTACTTACGATCCCGAAACTAAACGCCAATCGATGCATTGGAAAACTCCTGGTTCTCCACGACAAAAAAAAAGCACGAATGTCAAAATCGAAATTCAAGGCAATGATGATTGTTTTTTTTGACATCAAAGGGATTGTGCACATTGATTGGGTACCAGAGGGACAAACAGTGAATCAACATTACTACATTAGCGTCCTGGCTACCCTACGTGAGCGAGTACGGAGAAAACGGAACGATTTGTGGAGAAAAAAGTCATGGATCCTTCACCGAGACAATGCCCCAGCTCACAGTGCGTTGTCAGTGAAGACGTTTTTGGCAAAACACAAGATTCCCATCTTAGATCATCCACCCTACTCACCTGTTTTGGCCCCCTGTGACTTTTTTCTTTTCCCTAAAGTCAAGTCAGCTTTGAAAGGAACTAGATTTGAGACTGTTGAAGCAGTAAAAGAAAAAGCGACGGAAGTAATGTATGGACTTACCGAAAATGATCTGCAGCATTGCTATGAACAGTGGAAAATTCGTATGGAGTGGTGTAGAGACCGAGGAGGAGAGTACATTGAAGGAGATAACATGAAATTGTAAATAATTGTAAATAAATGTTTTTTCCAGCATCAGTCCGATTTTTTTCTAGCCGCACCTCGTATGTTTGTGTTAGTTAGTGCTGTAATTTACAAAGTTTGTAAAATATGCTGTTTATTCAAAATATCTCGTGATATATGATGGTGTTGTATGTTGGGGGGATGGGGGTAACTTGACGCCACAGGTTATATGTCGATGGAGAAACTTGTATCGATTTTTGTTTCCTTTTTTCTGACAAATATTTAACTGTTTCTTTCTGTATTTCACATGATTCCCGAGGGTGAGAATAGGTAGCACCGTAAGAGCAAAAGATAAATTTTTGTGAGTGACGTGGTTAATGATAATTATTATCATGTTGATTGTTGCAATTCTTTAGCTCTTTTTGTAATATGGGAGAATTGTCTACGGTGACGTTAGCCGTGAACCTAAGTACATTGCTGAAATGATCGTGAGAGGGACGAATAGTAATGTTAGTCATACTTTTTTAACTTATTAATAGTTGGCTGCTTTTTTTCGGATGTGACGTCGCTGCGGTGTAGGATATAGAAATTGACTGTTTTGTAGGGTTCATATTGTTGTTACCAGTGACTCGCGCTTTTGGTGTATAATTCTTTTTGTGCTATGGTACTTTTTGACCTGTTAATGTTCGTTTGAAGTGTGATACCAAATTTTTGAATTTATTTTCGTTCTGTTTATTCTGGAGGAATTTTTTTGTGTTATTTTTCGATTAAGTCGTTGTTATGTGGAGTTTTCGTGTGCGTTTTTTCTTTTTTTCTTTTTTTGGGGTTTATAATTTTTAGGATTATTATGGAATAGTGCCAGTGTGTTATTTATCTACTATGTCGTTATGTGGGGATGGGTTTGGTTTTGCTGTCTTTGTTAGGGCTATATAGGTTTAGGGTATATTTTCTTTTTATTCATTCTGGAAGAATTTGTGTTGTTATTTTTCTATTATATTGTAGTTATGTGGACGCCTGACTGGTATCCCTGTCTTCATTTCATATGTGTAGATGAAGTGAATTATTGGATTTCAATTTTGTGTTTTCGTTATATTTTCGTTGAGTTCATTCTAGAGAAATTTGTGTAGGATAATATTCGATTTTTTTATTATATTGATTTAGCTTTATTAACCTTTCCTTTTTTGTTTGTTTCTGCCCAGTACTCTCTCATTCCTGCAGCAGTCCCGTTACTTTCATTTTATATGGTCTTTTAAAGAAATGCATTATGCAATCACAGCTACAACGGTTCATTTTCTTAGAGAAAATCGATTTCGGTCGAGGATCAGACCGCCAACAAGTCCAAAAATGATCTCAGCTATGAAATTGCGTAATAGGAATAGCAGTTTCGGATGTACAGTGTTCCGTCATTGATATTAACTTGTCATGTCCATTATGTCCATTTAACTTCATCGACTTCTTTCCCAATGTGATGTATATACAGATAATACCAATGGTAGAGCTATCTACGGTTGATTACTACTATTGCAATTACGCCAAATCATAGCTGAGACGGTTTTCGGAAGCGATTGTGGTCTAATTCTGGTCCACATTCGATCTACATCTACATCTACATTTATACTCCGCAAGCCACCCAACGGTGTGTGGCGGAGGGCACTTAACATGCCACTGTCATTACCCCGCTTTCTAGTTCCAGTCGCGTATGGTTCGCGGGAAGAACGACTGCCGGAAAGCCTCCGTGCGAGCTCGAATCTCTCTAATTTTACATTCGTGACCTCCTCTGGAGGTATAAGTAGGGGGAAGCAATATATTCGATACCGTACTCTCTAGAAACCTGGACAGCAAGCTACACAGCGATGCAGAGCGCCTCTCTTGCAGAGTCTGCCACTTGAGTTTGCTAAACATCTCCGTAACGGTACCACGCGTACAAAATAACCCTGTGACGAAACGCGTCTATTTTCTTTGGATCTTCTCTATCTCCTCTGTGAACCCGATCTGGTACGGATCCCACACTGATGAGCAATACCCAAGTATAGGTCGAACGAGTGTTTGTAAGCCACCTCCTTTGTTGATGGACTACATTTTCTAAGGACTCTCCCAATGAATCTCAACCTGGTACCCGCCTTACCACTTCAAATCGTTCCGCACGCGTACTCCCAGATATTTTACTGAAGTAACTGCTACCAGTGCTTGTTCCGCTATCATATTATCATACAATAAAGGATCCTTCTTTCTATGTATTCGCAATACATTACATTTTTTTATGTTAAGGGTCAGTTGCCACTCCCTGCACCAAGTGCCTATCCGCTGCAGATCTTCCTGCATTTCGCTACAACTTTCTAATGCTGCAACTTCTCTGTATACTGCAGCATCATCCGCGGAAAGCCGCATGGAAATTCCGACACTATCTACGAGGTCATTTATATGTATTGTGAAAAGGAATGGTCCCATAACACTCCCCTGTGGCACGCCAGAGGTTACTTTAACGTCTGTAGACGTCTCTCCATTGAGAACAAAATGCTGTGTTCTGTTTGCTGAAAACTCTACAATCCAGCCACAAAGCTGGTCTGATATTCCGTAGGCTCTTACTTTGTTTACCAGGCGACATTGCGTAACTGTATTGAAAGCCTTCCGGAAGTCAAGGAAAATTGCATATACCTGGGAGCCAGCATCTAATATTTTCTGGGTCTCATGAACAAATAAAGCGAGTTGGGTCTTACACGATCGCTGTTTCCGGAATCCGTGTTGATTCCTACAGAGTAGATTCTAGGTTTCCAGAAATGACATGATACGCGAGCAAAAAATATGTTCTAAAATTCTACAAGAGATCGATGTCAGAGATCTAGGTCTATAGTTTTGCGCATCTGCTCGACGACCCTTCTTGAAGACTGGGACTACCTGTGTCTCCTTTCCAATCATTTGGAACCTTCCCTTGCGGTACACGGCTGTTAGAAGGGGGCAAGTTCTTTAGCGTACCCTGTGTAGAATCGAATTGGTATCCCGTCAGGTCCAGTGGACTTTCCTCTGTTGAGTGATTTCAGTTGCTTTTCTATTCCTTGGACACTTGTTTCGATGTCAGCCATTTTTTCGCTTGTGCGAGGGTTTATTGAAGGAACTGCAGTGCGGTCTTCCTCTGTGAAACAGCTTTGGAAAAAGGTGTTTAGTATTTCAGCTTTAAGCGTGTCATCCTGTGTGTCAATGCCATCATCCTCCCAGAGTGTCTGGATTCGGGCCACTTATTGATTTAACGTAAGACCAGAACTTCCTAGGATTTTCTGTGAAGTCGGTACACAGAATTTTACTTTCGAATTCACTGAACGCTTCACGCATAGCCCTCCTTACGCTGACTTTGACATCGTTTAGCTTCTGTTTGTCTGAGAGGTTTTGGTAGCGTTTAAACTTGCAGTGAAGCTCTCTTTGCTTTCGCAATAGTTTCCTATCTTTGCTGTTGAACCACGGTTGGTTTTTCCCGTCCCTCACAGGTTTACTCGGCACGTACCTGTCTTAAACGCATTTTACGATTGCCTTGAACTTTTTCCATAAACACTCAACATTGTCAGTGTCGGAAGAGAAATTTTCGTTTTGATCTGTTAGGTAGTCTGAAATCTGCCTTCTATTACTCTTGCTAAACAGATAAACCTTCCTCCCTTTTTATATTCCTAATTACTTCCATATTCAGGGATGCTACAACGGTCTTATGATCACTGATTCCCTGTTCTGCGCTTACAGAGTCGAAAAGTTCGGGTCTGTTTGTTATCAATAGGTCCAAGATGTTATCTCCACGAGTCGGTTCTCTGTTTAATTGCTCGAGGTAATTTTTCGGATAGTGCACTCAATATAATGTTACTCGATGCTCCGTCCCTACCATCCATCCTAAACATCTGAGTGTCCCTGAAATCTCCACCTAAGACTATAACACGCTTAGAAAATTTATGTGAAATGTATTCCAGATTTTCTCTCAGTTGTTCCGCCACTAATGCTGCTGAGTCGGGAGGTCGGTGCCCGCATCTCGTGGTCGTGCGGTAGCGTTCTCGCTTCCCACGCCCGGGTTCCCGGGTTCGATTCCCGGCGGGGTCAGGGATTTTCTCTGCCTCGTGATGGCTGGGTGTTGTGTGCTGTCCTTAGGTTAGTTAGGTTTAAGTAGTTCTAAGTTCTAGGGGACTTACGACCACAGCAGTTGAGTCCCATAGTGCTCAGAGCCATTTTGAACCGGGAGGTCGGTGAAAGGAGCCAATTATTAACCTAGCTCGGTTGTTGAGTGTAACCTCCACCCATAATAATTCACAGGAACTATCCACTTCTACTTCACTACAGGATAAACTACTACTAACAGCGACAAACACGCCACCACCGGTTGCATGCAATCTATCCTTTCTAAACACCGTCTGTCCCTTTGTAAAAATTTCGGCAGAATTTATCTCTGGCTTCAGCCAGCTTTCCGTACCCATAACGATTCCAGCTTCGGTGCTTTCTAATACCGCTTCAAGTTGCGGTACTTTACCAACGCAGCTTCGACAGTGTACAATTGCAATACAGATCGCTGCTTGGTCCGCGCATGTCCTGATTTTGCCCCGCACCCTTGAGTCTGTTGCCCTTTCTGTACTTGCCACAGGCCATTTAACCTAAAAAACTGCCCAGTCCACGCCACACAACCCCTGTTACCCGTGTAGCCGCCTGCTGTGAGTAGTGGACTCCTGACCTATCCAGCGGAGCCCGAAACCGCACCACCCTATGGTCTCTAATGAAACGTACCGTTGTAGCTGTCCATTTCACAATACAGTTGTTAACATTCATTAAAGCTGCACAACATCTCCTCTACAAAAAATTTTTTTATGTTTGTTTTCGACCGTAATAGTCTATCTTGTGATCGTCTTCTCCAAGAATACAATCGGACTGTTATTAAATGTTATCTGTGGTTGTGGTAGACTCGGAGCGGTCTCTATTTACTTTAATTTTTACTTTCACAATGAAAACGGTGTAACCGATCTTTCTGTCTCGTCGATTACACCGACATATTGCTAATGATCATTGTAGGGTTATACTGCTAGAATTATCTTTCGTCTGCGAAGAAGAACACACGTTGGAAACTGGTTATAACTGTGTAGATTTATACTGAGTTGACCTGGCACCTTATTATGAGAGTATTACTTTCCTGTTGCTTATGGTCATTAAAGCACTATCTCGAAATATTGTTGGACATTAAATCACTATCTCGAAGTATTGTTAACTGGTAGATCAATTGGGAGTTTATTAACTGTACGGATGTTTTCAACATTTAGACTCCGCTGTATACTTTTCAATCGTAAAACATGATTATTTCGTCTTACATAGATTCAAATTACTGAAAATTTTCATTGCAGTGCTTGTTTAACCATTGACATCGACATTCCAGAACAACGTTGTGCTCTGCAGTTATCGAGGTTGCTGCTTAATGTTGACTACAGGGTTTGCTAACAAAAATCAGCTTAGCTGTGGTGGACCATTGCGTAGTAATTACTTCCGCATTCTCTGGAGTAGCTGAAGTATCGAAACGAATTCGTTCCTTGAGTTCTTGAGTAAAAGAACTTTTAATTTTGATTCAGTCGCTATTGTGTTGGATTTTGTGTTTCGAGAACAAGTTCTTGGGGAGCTTTAGATGCCTTGAATGAAGCGAACGCCATGCTTCAGAAGCAAGGTGTATATATTGTAATCGCCGAGAGGCAAGAACCATTGCTTTATCTGTCACCTGCTTATTTTCAGTATACATCTGCAATTAGAACATCGAATAAGCTTTTAGATGACTATGTATTTAGTGGAGATGTACCAGAAAACTGTAGTGGGATGTGGCTTCGCAACATGTTACTAGTAATGGGACTGCATGTGAAAACACAGTTCGACTTACATTCCAGTACATTGTTTCAATACGTAATGCAACTTCAGAAACTTCCGATGATGCTTGACTTGTAGAGACAGATATCCTCACTGAGTTTTTGTCAACGTTCAAGTGCTGGAATGATATATTCTTAAATTTATAGCTTAGTTTCACAATGAGAATGGTGTCATCTATCTCTCTCCTTTTCGATTACACATAGAGGCGGTATGGCTTATCGTTGGTTCGTGCTGTTATTTTCTGCCGTCGGTGAAAAAGAAAAGTCGTAAACAGGCTCCAGCTGTGTAGTACTGAGTTGACATGGCAGTGTAGGAAAAACATTATGTTTTCCTGTCACTTAAGGAAGTACAATTAAAATCTTGGAGCACTGTCGAATGTTTAACGTATTAGCTGTTTATGAGCTATTTTTGTGTTTTCTTCATGTAGAAACGGCTGGGTAAATTTCAGTCATAAACACAGCTATTACGTCTTGCATGTTACTGTTTAGCTCATATGACGATGAAGTGTAGTTTAGATTTAGGGTTTTTCATGACTGACACAAAGAAGGAACAGTGCATCCTTGAGAGAATACATTGACTCGGCAATATGGATAGCCGTAAAAATCGTATTCTCGTCATATATTATATAGACTGTACATGTCGTTTTTGATACAAGCAGCTGCTTTTATTACAAAACATACGGTTACAGACATATCGGCACGGTCCCAGGTTTTTCTTGTGATCTAGTTGTGGGACACTGCTGCAAAACGTACTCGTAGACACGGTCTGGTCATGTCTAACGTGCTGTTTGTTATCGTTACAGCAATGTTCCGACGCATGAAGAAGTTTTTCTCCCGGTGTTTGGAAGGGGAGAAAGAAGAGGGTCAGCGACTGGAGAACTTGGTCGCTGTTCGGGGTACTGTACAGGTGAGCCACGTCACGTTTCATCACTGGTGACGTAACATGCAAAGCAGTAAAGTCTGAGAGCTACCTGATTGTACATAACATGAACAGCAGATATTGCAAACTGTCACGAATTACTGTAAATGAATATTTGGTTCGCTATAAACATCCCATGTGACACGTCATTGTAAATAACACGTCTTAGATAGGCATCTCTGCCCGAGTGATGATTGTGACGATTATATAAAATACCAGCTAACTACCTAACTCCGTCCAACCACTCCTCTGAAGTTCCAAAGGTACCGATCGACCGCCTCGTCATCGTCAGACGATAGATGTCACTGTATGGAGGAGCATGTGGTTAGCATACTGCTCTTTCGCATCGTGATCGGATATATAATACCGGCAGCAACGAATGTCACTGATGGATGGATGAGTTTGTTGATCACTGGAGCTCATAAAAGTCTTTACCGTAAAACTTGAGCTTATCTCCAGACCTACATAAAATGTTTAAAATTTGCAATAGTCGTCTCTACTTCAAGTAAAATAAAGAGCTGGAGTCCTCTTAAATTTACTTTTGCGTTCTCATCAAAGATAAAGTGCCGTAAAATTTGGAGTATAAGAATTCTAATACCACATGCATCACAGATCTAATGGTCGTTTAACATGAGTATGAAGCCATTAGAAATGTGTCCTATTCGGATGGGAGCCAGGGTGACTTTAGCATGTCAAAGTCGTATATTCTCTGACCTGCAGGGTAGCCTCACACTGTGTCTCGCTGTGTTCCCTGCAGGCCTCCTTGGCTACATTATCTGCTTGCTCTTTTCCCTAGATCCCACTGGCCCTAGCTCCTCTCAACCGTGTTATTACCACAATATATCCGGACTTGTCCCATTAGGTAAGATAATGTTGATAATCGAACCTGAATGCTGATTAAACAATTCTGACAACGTAACACTGACCTCAGACATGGACAGTTGATTCTAACCATTTATCATTCCGAGAAAATGGGTGTGGTATTTGTTAACACTGAACAAATAACTATGTGAGAGGCCTGAGAATGGTAACAACCCTCTCAAGTTGTAAAAAATTATGGTGAAAAATATTCTAGGGGCAGAGCTAAACTTAAATTGCTGCCAACGCAATCGACTGAAGAAGACATTACAGACCATCTGGTTGCCCACCCAGTTACCTGCTGACCGTGTTTAATATGAGACTGACCATAGGAAATGTACAGTGTAGTCAGAGAACAGAGAAACAGGAACTGTTAGCTAAAACTTGTTACAGTCCCACTTACTTTTCTTTACAGAGAAAGAACAAGTAGGAGCTCGTAATAAAAAGTTCGTGGCTCAAGAAGTTACATTCTAGGCCTCTGTCATTGCAGTTTAACTCATAATACGTAGGATAATGGTAGTAAATGTCGGAAGAACAGAATTCTATCTGATACTACACATAGTCAGGGTACACTCACTATCACTGTCTCTAGGCCAAAAATTCGAAATAAATGTAAGAATTTGTAACACATGTGTATGTAAAGACCTACCGCTATCTCTGAATTACCAAACATGCTCTACGACTAATCAAACTAATAAGTTCTTTTTCTTACAGGAGCGTCAGTTCACCCTGGACTCGTTTTTTGAGGAGATACTGCAGAAGCGGCTGCAGGAAGAGAAAGAAGTCCTTTCTGTTTCGGTGAGTGTAAATTACAACAGTAGAAGGAATAGTAGCATTTGATTTCAAAGTGAATTTTTCGTTTTCTCACTACATGATAACTATCGAATATGATACTACTTACTGGTCTGCTTCCGGGTGTTAGGCCGAATTGTTGTGTTCATTTTGTGGACATTATTTCGACGGACGTCCCAGCGATCAACTTCATGTGCTGCGAACTTTGCAGTAATGTGTACTCGCTGCTTGGACTCAAACCAGTCATTGAACGTCACACGACCTGAAGAAGATGGGTCGGTCAGTTGCTGAAATGTTGACCATAAAGCAGGAACAACAACACGGCATAACCTCAGAAGCACATCATTAACCAGTCGTGCCCAGAAAAATCTTAAAGATAATGGGATATTAGATATTTGTTAGTATTAATTGTTGCTGAGACATCACACGACTGGTGTTTCTTAGATACTAAGTTGAGTTACTAGATATTAAGTACCGACACATGTACACTTGTAAATTTGTGATAAGTGTAACACCTCGTAACTCTTTTATATGATAGGAAATAACATTAATTTTGGACTACTGCACATGTTGGATAACATAAAACTAAGAAGCTCTTTTCCAACAGGAGCGTCAGTTCACTTTGGACGCCTTTTTTGAGGAGATTCTGCAGAAGCGGCTGCAGGAAGAGAAAGAAGTCCGTCCTGCTCCGGTTAGTATAAATTCGAACCGTATAGTGAATAGTAGCATTTAGTTTGAAAGCGAATTTTTCGTTTTCTCACTACATGATAACTTACTCTCGAAGATGGTACTAGTTACTGGTCCGCTTCCGGGTGTTAGGCAGAATTGTTGTGTTCATTTTGCGCACAATACTTCAACGGACGTCCCGGCCATCAACTTCATGTGCTGCGAACTTTGCGGTAATGTACGCTCTGCTTGACTCAAATCAGTCAGGAAACGTCTGACGATCTGAAGAAGATGGCTCGATCAGTTGTTGAAATTTTGACCTCAAAGCAGCAACAGCAACACGGAATAACCTCAGAAGCACACCATTAACCAGTCGTACATCAGAAAATGTTAAAGATAATGGGATATTAGTTATTTGTTAGTATTAATAGTATCTGAGATGTGAAACGAATTGTGTTAGTTGGATACTAAATTGAATTACTATATTCTTAATTTCGATACCTGAACCGTGCTAATTTGTGGTAAATGTTACAATTCGTTATACTTTTATATGACAGGAACTAGCACAAATTGTGAATCACTTCACATGTTAGATAACATGAAAGTAATAAGATCTTTTCCAACAGGAGCGTCAGTTCACACTGGACGCCTTTTTCGTGGAGTTGCTGCAGAGACGGCTGCAGGAGGAGAATTAAGGCGGTGCTGTTACGGTGAGTGGTACTTCGATCTGTGTAAAGGACAACTGACTTTGGTTTCTAAGTGTATTTCTCGTTTCATGATCACATGGTAGCTCCCTTCAGAAGGGGAATCTTCAAGATATTATTCGAGTATAGAGTTTTACGATTTTTTATATGACTGAAATGCTGTCAGTTTAGATATATCACCATGGCTACAAAATTCTTTGGTCGACCCATAAACTTTCTCGGTACCCATAGTCTGCTGTTCTTTTATACCAATTAAGAACTCTGACCAGATACAAAATCCTTACGCGGCATACATATCTTTTCGCTCTAGTATTGGTAGGATATACTTAAATTGAAGAATCAATGGTACATACAATACCGAACCTACACTTTCAGATGATGGATAGCCATTCAGGAAACGTTGTCCTATGTCCCCTCGCGCCCATAACACAGTTATCATATTTTCAGCACAGTGCACCTTCAGCGTCGCACGATTATTCTTGATATTTTAATCCCATTTCTTATGCTGCATGATCGTTTATTTTTCTGTCACATAGTTGTCCATGAAGCTCTACGAATTTGAACTGAACATTTACACAACTTGTTTGAATAAACTCTACTATTTTGGTATGGATGCATATGCCAACAGTCACAATCCTCTCCATTCCTTAATGAATATAGTTCAGATGAGGATAATAGATCAGTTTGCGTGAGGTATCCACTAACTCATAAATATTATGATACTTGTAACAGCTATCTACCATCATGATGCAATAATTTTGTAGACCGTTTCACCACAATAGATCACACTCCAGGAGGAGAAAATAGGCAAACATTCACTGTTGGTAGTTTTCAAATTTGCGATAAATAGTATTCTAGGGCTCATGAGTTTGGGTGGTAGAAACACTCCTTCTATGGATACAGGAAACGACCATTTATTAGCATGGGGTTCTACGATAATTTAGCACTTTCCTTTACCGATGTCGTATCAACCCACCATAAAAGGGCGACGCTTCTAATTTTGAAATTTATATTTGTCGGCAGATCACTCCGGTGTCCTCCGCGCCCACCTTGGAGGTCTGCACTTCACACCGCGCAGCTCTTGATATCCGCCATGCCAGACGCTGGATGTGTTCACGCGTGGCCACCAACGCGACGTCTGGAGAAGACCGTCTGGCTGCTAAAATGTGCGACCGCGATATCGCGGCCAATACCACCTGAAACCACAGTTACCAGTCCAATAAATCTTTGGATTAATGATATAACACGTCTCGTTATTTCTTTTGTTCGCAACAGGCGGCGTTGTGGTAATGCAGGGGACTCGCATGAGGGTGGTTGAAGTTGTCTTTCGACCAGCAAGGTCTAGGGGTCGATGGCTTCTCTTAGTAGATTAAGGCAAACGCAACAATGGTTCCTTAGGAATAAAAGTCTTTCGATTTTCTCTCCAATGCGAGTCCTGTCTGTCATTACCTCTCCGTCGATGAAAGTGGAAGTTATACGTGCATAATTCCTACTTGTTATTTTTATTAGAGTTACATAATGAATATAAATAATAACAGTAATAAAAACTGTTGTGACAATGGTAGTGGAATGGAAAAATTTGGAATCCACAGGACTTCTCTTTGAAAATTTGCGTATGAAGCTTAAGAGGTAAATCATTGACACTAATGATAACAGTCAAAAGACTAGAGTGACTACAAAGAGTCTGCTCCTAAGGATAACAAAGTAGTTCCTGTAATCTCGATATTTACTCTACAACTCAGTGAGCCACATGTAATATGGCACTACGCACGCAGGAACTAAAACGTAATCAACATTTGACGCCCTCAGCATACATTGTTCTCTCATAAACTACTGTCTATACTTGTACGTAGAAAACTAGACTGATCAGCCAGAACATTACGACCATCTACCTAATAGCCGGTATGTCCACCTCTGGCACGGGTATCAAGGGCGACGTGTCGTGGCAGGGATGCAATGAGGCGTTGGTAGGGGGTACGACATGAGCTATATGTGCAGTTTATACATATGGATCATGGATCACCTAGACGTAAGGATTTTGTCACAGACTGGAGTATTCTGCAATGTTCATGGCTGTACAGTTAACTTCAACCCGAAGAAAATGACTCAGCTGTTATGTCCCAAAAACAAAGTAATGAAAATGTTTAAGAATATTTGGGTAATTTAAAGATATTTCGTAACTACTTTTACACCTCTCTAAGGTCTTTTGTGTGAAATAATAACGCAAACGCAAAATGTTAATATTTGCACCATTTTTCGTCAGTTGCAGCTTAGATTTTCCTTTATTATATAGATAAAATCTGATTACAAATATACTGTATATTATAGACCTCTGAAGTGGCTAGCACGATTAGGCGAAAAAGTTTGGTTCAAAATGGCTCTGAGCACTATGCGACTTAACATCTATGGTCATCAGTCCCCTAGAACTTAGAACTACTTAAACCTAACTAACCTAAGGACAGCACACAACACCCAGCCATCACGAGGCAGAGAAAGTCCCTGACCTCGCCGGGAATCGAACCCGGGAACCCGGGCGTGGGAAGCGAGAACGCTACCGCACGACCACGAGATACGGGCAAAAAGTTTGGTAAACACACGTAAATTCAGTAGTAAAGGACGGAATATCCTCTTATCTCTATGATAAAATACAATTAGATTTTTCACAGATGATAACGTCATTTACCGACTTGTAAAGTCAGCAGATGACCAAAATGAATTTCAAAATGATTTAGATAAGATATCTGTATGGTGCGAAAAGTTGCAACTGACCATGAATAAAGAAAAGAGTGAAGTTATTCACATGAGTATTAAAAGAAATCCGCTAAATTTCGATTACACGATAAGTCACACAAATCTGACGGCTGTAAATTCAACTAAATACTTGGGGATTACAACTACAAATAACTTAAACCGAAACGATCACATTAATAATGTTGTGGGTAGAGCAAACCAAAGACTGCTATTCACTGGCAGAACACTTAGAATGTGCAACAGGTCTACTAAAGAGATTGCTTACACCACGCTTGTCCGCCGTATTCTGGAATATTGCTGTGCGGTGTGGGATCCGCATCAGGTGGGACTGACGGATGCCATCGAAAAAGTTCAAAGAATGGCGGCTCATTTTGTACTATCTCGAAATAGGGGAGATAGTGCCACAGACATGGTATGTGAATTGGAGTGTCAATAATTAAAACAAAGGCGTTTTTCGTTGCGACGAGATCTTCTCATAAAATTTCAATCACCAGTTCTCTCCCTCGATTGCGAAAACATTCTTTTGCCACCCATCTACATAGGGAGAAATGATGTTCATGATAAAATAAGAGAAATCAGGGCTCGCACAGAAAAATTTAAGTGCTCGTTTTTCCCGCGCGCCGTTCGAGTGTGGAACGGTAGAGAGCTTGAAGGCGATTCGTTGAACCCTCTGCCAGGCACTGTATTGTGAATAGCAGAGTAATCACGTAGACGTAGACATTATAATTCATAGCAGCTGTTTACAATAGAAGGGATACACAAAAAATCGAAATGGCAGGTAATAATTCCCGACTTACGACACAAAAAAATAGGATAAGGCGATACAACGTAAAATTATAAGGTACTTCAGTACTGCATTTGATAGTTTATAGCTATGGGAAAAATGTAAGGTGAAACAAATAATTTTTCTTCCTAAAGTGTGGCTGGTGTTCTACAGTAAGATAATGGAATATCAAAGTGAATTGTATTCGTCACAGTGTCTAAATAACTTTCAGAATGTTGTTAGTTACACTGTGCTTAAGGTCGGCCACGCCAGAATATCTTTTTTCAGAATATTGCGGTAGGAAAGCCTTCTACTGCTCAATACAAACAAATTTCGCCTCCAACTCCACACACTTTTATTTTACCTTGAACAGCACCATGACTTGTACATTTCAATAAGTCTCTTCCACATAGTTGCGAAAAAGTTAGGTACACAGCTCCTAAATTTATTTATTCTTGTGATATCGTTCAGTAGATTGCTAGGTATGTACCATTTTAACGTATTTTCTAAATATATTACCACCACAAGAAATAAGCTGATGCACTTTAGCTTATTCTTCTTTCGATACTCTTGAAATTTAATAAGCCCCACAAGAAACATGTGTGAGCTACATGATATTCAGGTCTGGTAGGAATAAAACTTCACCGATCGCCCCTGTTTGCTAACATTACATGGGAATAGACGAACCTATCGAAAGGACTCTGATCTTTTACATCAAAAGTGGAAACTGGACACGTTAATGTAACACAGCACACGAAGACGTATAATTTAAAGGTACTGGACGCCCCATTAATTCAGTGGATGGACAAACATAGGTATCTCATATTCCGAAGATGCAAAAGTTCTTTATATATGTGAACGGTTGATTTACTTTAACTGAAGGATAACGAAACGAGATGAAAATGAAATCTGAAGATACCTGAAGCGAAAGTTTAAATTCTATGAGAGTGTTACTATGGCCATTTGAATGTGCAGTGAAGTATCTGAAATAAAACCAAAGTCATGGTTCACACATAAGTGGGGAATACGGCAAGGGGCAAATCGATAAATCTGAATTTAATTACTAATTCGTGAAAGTTTTTTGAACATCTCTGTTGCTGGTGTAGTTATTCATATAACGATTCTTTACCCTTTTTCGGTGTTTCAGGTGAATTCGACACAAGGTAGTTAGAGGGCAGCTGTCAGTACTTGTTATATGATAACACTCCAGTGCTGCTTCAGAACCTTACTTCGTTGGATTTATGAGCTCAGATACAGTCTTAGTTTCAGGATGGCTACATTTATTTGTATACTTTTACTAGAATCTGAAAAAGTCACCTGCAAACAGCACTATTGCACTGTTACTTAACAACACATTGCACGCATTGTAAGTTGTACTTCGTTAACTATGTCATATATAACTCCTTTCCAGCAAATAGTTCCAGTTTCCTTCGCACTAACCGGAATGTTGAGACGCCTTGCTGTCGCGAGTCAAAATACTTCGAACTATACAATAATTTCGAAATCAGTTGCAGCTTTGAGCACTCCTCCTCTGCGATAGTACGATACCCTGTAGGTACCTCTCAAAAAACTGCGAGCGTCTCACATGGAAAATTTTGGCCTCCTAAGCCAAACAGTGAAAATACAGCTACCGAATTTTGTGAAATTCACAACAATCACATTACACGTCTCACGGCTAAAATCAAAATAATCGCCTAAAGTAATTGTACTTAAATAAATTTCTGTAGCAGTGACTAGTAACGCATATACTTTAATCCAGCAAGGGACCAAAATAATACTCTGTTGTATCGTCAGTTGACATCTAACGAACTACGTATTTTTCCTGATCGTACTGGTTGCGTACATTTCGTACAATATAATTAAAACGGGCGGGAAATCAACAGTGGTCGTTTTTAGGAGTTCCACACACGTCTACCGGTGACAATCTACAAAGTTCCAATAAGAAGTCTACATGACTTTCCGCAGTACACACTCTCGTAAGTAACTCAGCCCAGGTAAGAGTAGTCCAAGTTGACAATGCTCTGGCTTCATCTTGCTCATCTGTAGAGCACCTCCCACGGGATTCACTATTACAAGATATTCTGTTATCTTCGCTCTAAACAGAATCAAACTAATCAAGATGTGTGCCATGGCAATAGCGCACTAGTTATTATCGCTTGCAGAAAATTACAGAATGTAGAGAACTGAAGCTTGCCTAATACTATACAACACCATTGCATATATCTGGGCGAGAACTGTGTGCTGTTATGTCATTACAAAAAAATGGTTCAAATGGCTATGAGCACTATGGGACTTAACTGCAGTGGTCATCAGTCCCCTAGAACTTAGAACTACTTAAACCTAACTAACCTAAGGACATCACACACATCCATGCCCGAGGCAGGATTCGAACCTGCGACCGTAGCGGTCACGCGGTTCCAGACTGTAGCGCCTAGAACCGCTCGGCCTCTCAGGCCGGCTATGTCGTTACAGCACCACAGCACATCGCTCGAGCATTTCAACAGATATATTTACATCTCCCGTCCAGTAATTGCCATCCTGCGACGTGAGAACGCATTACGTCTTTACTAAACTGATCAAAAGCTGTGACCGAGGTGATTTCATGTGGAGGTGACAGCCGGCGCTGTGTGCGCCCCTCCCCTCCTAAGGCCAAACAGGGGCGAATTCTCTCGACCGGGGGTACGGCACTGTGTCGCAAGTATGGTGAATTATTGGGGAAGACGAGAGCCTTCGATAACACCCGTCCACTTTGACAAATAACATCATCACAAACCTCAAGATGAAACACAAATTGATTTAGAAATGTCTATCAAAACGTCAAAATCATCAGATCCCATAAAACCAAAGTATTAAAATCAAATTCAGAAACATAAAAATTGTGAATAATAGATATGAGCATTACGAGTAAACTGTGGCAATTTGGGGAGATATGTTCTCAAGTAAAAACCACAGAATCCCAAAAATACTGAAGTATACAAAACAAAACAACCAGAAGAATACGATGAAGAATAGTACGCAGAGGTTGGCATCGAAAATGCAAAAATAAAGCATCAAATTAGAGAAATTCAATTGATATCGAAGACATCACACCATATACATAAATTAACTGAAAAGCCAGACACCAATACAAAAAACCAAAAGGCAATATCAGAACAGAAAGCGAAAAAGTAATACCAGTATAGGTAGCCAATGTCACGAAAGTTAACGAAATACGGTAGCAAGCACATCACTTACCTACATAGCTCGACCGAACACTCCAATACCGATACAGAAAGCAAGAAATTACAGAAATGGACAAAATGCAGTAACATGGGTTCACCAAAACACCTCAACAGAAAATCGCAAAATCCCAGAAATTACGCGTATATCTCTGTGTTCTTAGACGTGAGGTGTTAAGCACGAAACTGGATCTGGCGAATTTATTTTGTGGGGCGTACAGTGTGGGCAACCAAAATCAACCAATTCTGCTACATCTTTGTACATTACTTTCAATGACTAACATCGCGTTCTTCACACTTTACGTTAGAATAACCAGTCTTCATTTACAATAACCTTTTGAAGACTTACACTTATCTTAATTGTTGATGTATCAGCTTTCCTTATTCAGTAATATTACTATTATTATTCACTAAGTTATTAATTTCATTACATTACAGGTTGGCTCACCTTTGAAAAAATATGTGTAGAAGTTCACATAAGTTGTAATCACTGTGTACTCACGTTACCAAGACAACCAAAGATAACGTTTGATATCTAGTTGATTAGAAGCGTAAGCGGAGTACAACGTAAACTCGTCCTTTTGTTAAGTAACTAAATTTGTGGATTCAGTAACATGCCTACTCCAGCAAAATTTGCAACACTATGTATATATCCAATACAGATTACAAACACAGCATAAAGTGACAATACTAGCGCCCATAACGAAAACAAACCAACGCTCCGCACACGTAGGACGCCACCTTCCACACCACCAATACGCCACAGCTCAAGCCTGGCAGGCGATATCGAAGTTTCACGTTGAGCCAATTACTGTTTTGTTATATCTGCTGTGTTCTGTGTTTCTCACGTTACTTTATTTTACTTGTTAAATTAATGTCATAATATTGCAGCTCAGCACTGCAGTGACTGCCGATGAGTGTCTCGTGCCGACAGAATGTTGTCTACTGAAACAACCACCAGTCTCTGCAGTTGATACTCTTTTTCGTTGCATCCTGTTGGCAGTAGACATCTCCATGCTTGCAATACAGGAGGCATCTGATACAGAATATGTGTGCCGCTGAAACTCACGCAGTTTTGACGTTCCTATAGGTTCCGCTTTGGTTATATGTTGTCTGAAGGGTCTATACGGATAATCTCGTTTCTCTATTCACCGCACAGCGCTATGCTCTGAATTCTGTTCCTTTTGTGCAAAATGCTGCTGTTTCTGCAACGATTCCTGGTGTCGCCAACATACTAACAAGTGAATAATCCAAGAAGCAATAGCCCAAATTATCTTTCCCAGTCTAACATAATTGACCACTTTCAATCGCACCAGCTCCTTACCATGTTCCACATTGATGAGAACATACATTTGGTGAGCCATGGGCTACCTTTACTGTATACAAGTTTCTAGTACTTCTAAAACATAAATCACACACAGGAATACACTCAGCCGGAGAGTGAAGTACTGGCTTGAGCTCCTTTATTTAACAGCACTCTCTCGTAGGTAGGTGGCGCAACGAAAGGTACTAAGCGACTGGAAAAAAAGGGCACGCAACCTCGTTTTCAACAAATCACACATAGTTATTGGCCATATCACTGACGGCGTTTGGTTCGTGAAACGTGGAACATGTTTTATGATCAGCCAACGGCCTTGTCACAGTGGTAACACCGGTTCCCGTCAGGTCACCGAAGTTAAGCGCTGTCGGTCTGGGCTAGCACTTGGATGTGTGACCATCCGGTCTGCCGAGCGCTGTTGGCAAGCGGGGTGCACTCAGCCCTTGTGAGGCAAACTGAGGAGCTACTTGATTGAGAAGAGGCTCCAGTCACGGAAACTGACATACGGCTGGGAGATTGGTGTGCTGACCACATACCCCTCAATATCCTCATCCAGTGATGATGAGCTGAGGATGACATGGACGCCAGTCAGTACCTCTGTGCGCTCATTGCCTATTGGGGTGGAGTTTAGTTTAGAGTTTTAGTTTTATGATCACGCATTGTGACATCCGGCGACATTCAGTTCAATATCATCGTTAATAAGATCTAGAGCAGAAGAGAACGAGACCCAGGTTAATGCTGTTTTCCTTCACCTCGCCTTGTCGCCCGCTCGTTTAGTGAACAAAGTACGAGCAAGCGGCGTTTCGTCCTGTGGCGAGCGGAGCAGTGGATCCCACAGAGATATTCACCTGACAGAATTTTACAGTGCGTAAAAATTTAAATTTTAAATTAATTCATTCTCATGCCTCTATGACAGATAAATACTTAGTTACATAATGAACCTCATCGACGACGTCCACAGTCTCGCTTGAAACTAGTGGTCAGCTCTCCTGTGCTCGGTTCGGGGCATGCGCAAAATCCGATTCTGCACCACCGAAGACCACATTCCAGCCGCTGAGTTGATCTGCGAGGGGTGGAGAAGGGAGCGAGGGCAGCAGGTGTCTCCTGACCTCAGCACTGGAGCAACGCTCCGACGTGTATGAACCAGGACCCTCCCACCGCTGAACCTCGCGGAAGAGCGGTTGCTCTTCCGACCCAGTCGTTACACCAATGTGACACATAAATAGCAGATTTTGAATCTAATTCATGTCTGCACTATTCTGTAACTTACGATACCTGTTTTGTCATTGGAAAGTGTGGAAAATGATACTTTTGAAATTGAAATAACAACAGGATTCAAGTCACCTACAACAGGTAGGGAATCTCTCCGTTTGCTGCAGTTAGTATATCAGTACTGTGACCAGGTTTTGCTGTTTGTCAAGCGGCAAGATTCAATGTGAAGTTGTAAGTTTGAAGACGTCAGTTCTCAGACGTGGAGTGTCTACAGTAGTAAATCAATATGTGTAAATTTCAAGTGCAGAGATCTATGGTACAGAATTGTCTTTCCAGTTTCTTGAATATAAGTTCTGTATTAAGGACGTACGGAGACTGGCGCCGAAAATCAAGTTAGTCAAGAACACTAACAATAAAAATAAAGAAATTGTAAGAATTTTCAGACTGGACATTTACGAGAAGGTATCACAGAAGACAAAAACGAAAAGACGGATTTCTCCCGATCGTAATATTTTAGGAAAAGGGGTTTTACATAACAACTGGATGGAACTTGTAGGCAGCCAATGGGAAGACACTGCGGCGGCGCGCCTCCTTCCGTCCTTTATCTGCAGCTACCGGTCAACTCGCTGCAGCAGATCGCCGTACGAAAGCCGAGCAGAAAACTGCTGTACTGCGACTCGCACTAGGCTGCACACAACCTAACTATTCAAAGAATCGGGAAAAGGTCTTGATTTCGAATGAAAGGTGGAAGTACTGGCAAAACTTTGGTATATTCTTAACCTCGATATTGTACACGTTCACTTCTAAGACCGTGGTAATCTTAACACAGTATGCATAAAACGCTTTCATTCACGTTAGCAAGCTTACGGTAACGTATTTCCCGAAATCTACTATGCACGAAGCACGGATAGTTCATAAATGAAAATGTTCGCCGTGCTATTAAATTTTCGGTGTCAAATGCACGCAACTTTTTAGTCACCAATCTGCTCAATATGCCACGAGGAATTACAGTCACTTCTCATACAGAAAATTGCTTAAAAACCCATACTTTCTAAAAAAGCACCTTGCCTTCACTTTACAGCACTTTAGAGTTATGTAGTACAACGAAAACCGGCAAATTATAACTTCCTTGGGAGCTCATACTACACACGACCGTACCATTGAAAGGTTGGGCTCCGACTACTCTAGACTGATGTAAGCTTTCTCTGTCTCCAAGAGAAAAGACGCGGGAAGAATACTCCTTTCTGATTGGTCACTTTTCTTTAAAGCCAATAGAAAAAGATTGTTCTCCCTTTTTAGTCTGCGCTTTTCGTGACCAATCAATCAACAAATAACATGCTTTCGAAATGTACTTTTTCCCGAAATAAATATTTAGAATTCTGATATTTTGCTTATACTTTACGTTATTAACTATTTTCATTTGCACTCGAATTAGCTTTCCTTTTACCATAAACTTACTTGACATATTATGTTACAAAGTTCTCCTTTGTACAACGTTCATCAGTAGAAGAATGATCTATATATTTACTTTAGACCACATTCGCGCATTCGTGACACTACAAAATGCATATAAAAACTGTACAGAGATAAGTAAACAAAAAGCCTTTAGGAAATAAACAGAACATGCTCTTGACCTGTTTCTTGAATGTCTCTGTGCGCTACTGGAGTCAGGTAGATGACAATAAGAACTACGTACTCGGAGAGATATCGAAATATAGTTTTTTCACAGAGCTACAATTGCACAGGTGTCGTGAGAGGTCGTTTTTCAGGTGCACAGACTCTTCTGAAAGAACATTTGGAACATGATTATGTAGTTAATTTTTATGCCGAAACGCAGGATCTCATTTTAACCTGTGCAGAGAGTCAGAATAGGGACGTCAGAAGATATTTCGTTGACCTTAGTGAGATTTTTAGTTTTACCCATGTTCTTCACAGTGTGTAAGATATACTGAGCAGGAAATTCTGCCATGTTTCCTACACAAGGTGGAATTTAAATCAAGAACTGTGCAAATTGTCTATGAAAATAGCGACTTGTAGAATGCCTGGAGAAAACTGAGATTCTATCTCGACAAACCACTGTAATAATTTAAGCAATAGTGCACCGTCTGAAATGAAGGCACACAGCACTTCAATTTTGGTTGTTTGTAATTAATATCACACCGTGCCAACATTGCTGCATTGTACAGCCAATTACAAAAATGAGTAGTTCACCCACTGTGTGTACAACAAAGGGCAGAACTCTGCAAAAATATATTCCAGCTAACATATCTGACGTGATTTCCACATGCAGAGAGCTGCTGCACCTTGCACAGAGATAGGGACAGGAAAATAAACTCAAAAAACGGTTCTTTCAAAAGAAGTGTGAGATAAAATTGTCACTGAAGTTGCTGAAAGCTTTGAATTTACCGGATGTCTCGTAGCTGCAAATTTATTTAATTCCGAAAAGTGTGTGTTGTATGCAGGTCACTTTCTGCAAACATTGCGACAGGCGTCTTACAAAATAAATCCCATCCTTGAAGGCAATAAACTCAGAACAAAAGTTCAGATATTAGTAACGAGGGATGAGCTTTGAAATTTCTGCAACTCCTATTCGAAAATAATTTGCAGAAACATTGTAGTCAAACAACGAAACTCCTGAAAATGACTGTTACCATACCGGCGACATATTCTGACGCAGACCGATCTTTCTCTATCCTGAAGGTTTTCTGCGACGTGCTGTGAGTGAGCAACTGTTAACAGCAGCAGCAGTGCTCTCAGTCGCAAGGGATATTATCAGCATTGACAGAGTCTCTGCTCTTAATGAGCGGGCAGTGGATTATTCGTGCAACCATCCATCGTAAGCTAAGTGTATTTCCGTAGAGTTGTTACTTTTTATTATTATTAAACCATGTATGTTAGTCATTTGAAACTTTGTAGATCATCTGCCAGTGACCCCCTAGACAAATCACTAGAAAAATATCCGCGAACCGCCACTGGTACAAGCTTACCGGGTAACAGATTACATGGCTGGTTGCAGGACATTTTAGCAAACAGAAATAAGAGGTGTAACGCAAGGGGAAAAATCGATACATGTAGCCTAGGGAAGCACTACGGAGCTATTAATGTTTGCAATGCTCTGTATGTAAATTGCGTAACGGATAACGTCGCAAGCTGCACGAGGCGGGTTCTCAGACGTTGCTGTTGTCTACAGGAAGGTTGCAACATCAGACAACCGTATCGAAATGCAGGAAAACGGTTCACGATTGGTCTAGTTGACACTGCACGTTAATAAAAGTAACGTACTGCACGTGCATAAGTGAAGTATTTCGCGGTAAAGCATTGGATACAATAACAACCGGAAAGTGCCTCAGAATAGCTATCGTATATGGACTAAAGAGGGAAGACCAACAAAAATTTGTCGCAGAGAAGCAGAGGAGTATCAAAGATTTACTGGAACAATCTGAAGGGAATCACCTCATGCACAACAGCAGTGGTTTTCAAAATACTCGCTCGGCATTTCTTGAGTGTTGTTCATCGGTCGGGCCGTTATCAGGTAGGATTATTAGAAGAAGCACGGATGATGCGACGAAGAGCGACCCGTTTCATCACAGTGTCGTTGTAAGTGACAGCGTTACCGAAATACCCAACAAACTGCACTGTCAGGAGCTACAAGGTGGGTGTTGTGCATCGTGAAGAGGTTCACTGTTGAAAATTTATAGAATGTACTTCCAAGAAGAGGCGGGCGTCATATTGATTTCTCTTAGAGAAGCCTCTCGTATTGATTACAACTAGAAAGTAATGTATGTACCATAAGTACCCGGTGCCACACAACATAATGTAGCATAAGTGCAGATGTAGAAGTAAATGTTTCCCTCAGATTGCGCTGACTATTTCGTGGTTTATGAAATGCTGTCAAACGATGGGATGACGTGGTTCACAATGGTTCATGTGGCTCTGAGCACTATGGGACTTAACTTCTGAGGTAATCGTTCCCCTAGAAATTAGAACTACTTAAACCTAAATAACCTATGAACATCATACACATCCATGCCCGAGGCAGGATTCAAACCTGCGACCGTAGGGGTCGCTCGGTCCCAGACTGTAGCGCCTAGAGCCGCTCGGCCACCTCGGCCGGCGGATGACGTGGGCTCAGAGCTACTCAAGTAAATTACATCTCCAGTCCATCGTTGTCTATGCCATGGATCTACTTCAGTTATTTATATTGACACTAGCTATGTAGCCGAATCAGGAGCTTATTACCGACAGTCCATTACCTTCTTCCTATATTAGGTCGTAATGCTTTTCCGATTTAGCGATCATGGCTATCTGTTGTAATTCACTGTAAAGCTTCAATAATGAAACGAGTATTTGATCTGAATACACCTTGACGTTCCAAACAGCCATTGAACCTATTTGTGCCGAGAATATATTGCGAATACATTTCATGTATTTCATAACTGCTGTAGTCGCCGCAGTTCGTGTATCTTCGGACATGAATGCACGCTTGTCCGAAGGAACTCTGCATCGTAGTTCCGAATGACACAGGCACTGCAGTATCGTATTTATCTGCCGGCTCCGAGCAACTGACTTTCAAGGAAAATGCCTCCTCTGTAGGAGAATATTCGAGGGTCATTCAACAATTGAAGAGACAAATAGGTCTGGAGAAAAAACCCTTTTCTTTACAAAACAATGCTTTTTCTACATTTCAACATAATCCCCATGAACATTTATGCACTTATTCCAACGGGCTACAAGCTTTTTTATTCCGACTGCAAAGAACTCTTTATCTTGATGTTTGAACCAATTTCCTACAAAATTTTTCACGTCCTCTTTGTTCTGGAACCTCTTTTCACGTAATACCTCCTTCAGTGCACTAAACTAATGGAAATCCGTAGGTGCTAAGTGAGGGCTGTAAGGGGGATAAGGCAGTACGTCCCAGCCCATTTTGTCGATGGTTTCACGGGTTAGATGAGCACTATGAGGACTTGGGTTGTCTTACTGGAGAATCACACATCTTCTCTCAGATCCACGACGTCTCTCTCTTATGGCTGGCTTCACCTAGTCTAAAAGCAAATACGATTAACATTGGCTGATCATTCTACACTGCTCTTCGGGATGACAAACAACTGGACCTTCAGCATCCCAAAACACCGTCAAAATGATTTATCCTGCTGATGCTTGGGTTTGAATTTTTTCTTGACAGTTGAGTTGGTGTACTTCCACTCCATGCTTTGTCTTTTTGTTTCTGGCTCATAATAGTGAACCCAAGTTTCATCACAAGTTAAAATTTTGTTGAAGAAGTGCTCACCTTCTCTTTCATAACGTTCCTTTAGCTCTGAGCACACTCTCAACTTTATTTCCTTGTGTAGCCGACTCAAGTCCTTTGGGTCCCATCTTGCACATGTTTTTCGGTACATCCGCTTGTTACAGTCAGTGTTATGAACTGTATCAGTACTAACTTGAACCTTCTCAGGTATCGTTTCCACAGTCACACGGCGGTCGGCACGAATAATGTCATCAATTCGACTTTCAAGTGAGGGAGTTGAAACTGCAACTGGTAGGCCAGAAGCGTGTTCGTCAGTCACTGAGTCGCGACGATTTTTGAACTGCTCTACCCACTTGTAAAAATTTGGACGATTTATACAACTTTCATCATAAACATAAGACATTCTACGGTATATATTCACTGGTTTCTAGAATTCAGCAAGTAGAAAACAAATAACAGAACGTTGTTCAACTAATGTGGGCGTTTCAAGCGGACTCGCCATCTTGAAATGTATTTTTGAGGGCATGAACAAAACTATGTTGATACATCAGCTGCTCAGGGTTCATCCTAGTGATGCCAATTTAAAGTCATAGAAGTATCAAACCTGCCCTACTAACAGTTTTTCCCCGGACCATTTTGTCTCTTTAATTATTGAATGATCCTCGTACATAGTGGACGTACGGGTACTGGATTGAGACATATGGCTGACGATATATCGTAGTTCGGGCCTGGCCATGAGTTCTGCTCTGATAGTCAAATGATAAGGTGACCGCACGCGATAAGCGGGAAATCCGGGTTTGAGTTCCGGTCAGGCAGTGGCTTTCACTGTCGTCATTCTATTATACAGCTGATGGTTGTCCATATTCGCAACTGCGAATAAATTTCTTGTATTTCATAACGGCTGTAGTCCTAGAAGTGCCTGTTCCTTAGGACATGCATGCATGTCTGAAGGAATTTTACACTGTAATTCGGAATAACACAGGCGCTGTAGTATCGTATTCATCCGCCGACGCCGGGCAAGCGAGTTTAAAGTAAAATGTGTTCAACGTACGCGAATATACATAATGGATGTACGAGTACATGGCCTACGATATACGGAATATTGTTTTTTTACGTCCGTCCTATTGGAATGAGGTCTTTGGGATGACGGCCGTTTACTACTGTGACAAAATAAAACAACTACAGCCGTCGTTATGATTTTATTTTAGTTTGTTACCACCAGTTTCAGCGCTTCAGTGCGCCATCATCAGGCTATTGTTGATGTGGTATGGCTTGATATGATCCGTATATATATCACATTAGTTGCCAGCATAACTGGATACGCAGATAATGTGTCAGCACTCCAACCTTCAACTACCAACTGACTGACTGACGAAAACTTAGGAATCTAATAAATTAATATGCAGAGATTCAAAAAATTACAGTAATTGGAAGCCTTGCTTTTTCGAGTAGTAATTTATAGTTTTCATTCATGGGAAATGTTTCAACCAAATCTTCCACTTTTCGCTTTTGTTTTTCTTACGTCCATCTATTCCATTTTCAGTTTTCTCGATAACTGGACTTGATGAACTAGTTTCTTTAATAGGGAAAGGGTTAAGTGTATTTGATATATTTCTTCTTTTTCTTAAGACCTGGAAAATAAAATTATTTTGAAACGGTAGCAGTTTATGGTACTTTTGTCTTAATACTTGTGGAATAATAAAGTGCACAGTGTTTAGTCCACAGCATGTTGATACAGTATGACGAACCTTCCTTTAATCAAAATCATCTGGGAAGGAAAGTTTACAAACAAATCTCTAGTATATCCTCTAATGTAGAGACACCCTCGATTCCATCATTTGCTGTGAGTACACCAGTGTTTGAACACTTTCTATCAGAATTTACAGTAAATGCAGAAATCCCGTATTGCCCTGTCGTGTTCAGTTATTTTCACATTTCTTATGTATGTGTATGGAATAATTAATAAAGATTCTGTTCAAGATTATATTTATTTATTATCCTACCACAAGTGACTTGGTTTATTTGGTGGCCAAAGATGATTTAGATTCACTCTCACTGCCAAAAGTATCTACAAAGTATTTGCAGGATCACTTCTTCCTCGTCTTCCAAATATTCCCAGAGACACTTCTGTCAGTAAAAATACTATCAGTCAAATGGTCCAAATGGCTTTGAGCACTATGGGACTCAACATCTTAGGTCATAAGTCCCCTAGAACTTAGATCTACTTAAACCTAACTAACCTAAGGACATCACACACACCCATGCCCGAGGCAGGATTCGAACCTGCGACCGTAGCAGTCCCGCGGTTCCGGACTGCAGCGCCAGAACCGCACGGAAACCGCGGCCGGCCTACTATCAGTCAAAGTCACCTCTTATATGCACTGAAACACATGGATTATGGTAGACGAGGGGTGTGTTACAATTACAGTACAGTAGATCACAGGAGAGGGTATTGACTTCAGCTATCTTAAATACAGCTTAATGCTTACTGATTATTGCAAAATCTGGCTTCATAACCACAGAGCAAAGGCGATATGCATTTTTACTAGTCAGATGTGTTGTTAACATAGAATACTAATGAACAGCAGCTATCAATACTTCTTATATACTCAAAAGAGATGTATGTTCCAGATAGGAATAATGTGTGAGGAACTGTTTTATCCCATTGCAAACCCCTAGCCCAATTACACCGTTGTGAGTGTGTGTGCATGTTGCAGGTACCCCCGGCCTTATCCTGAACCTAATACAGGATAACTGGTAAACAGCCCCGCACTTAACGTCGGTGATCGTCTGATAACTTTTTTCAGTCTGCTCCTGGCCACTTGGTAGTTTCCCAACTGTGACCTACTTCTAGCCACGCGTCTCATATATTTAACACAAATGCAGGATGAGATATTTTGAGTTTACTGCATGCAATGCATTGTCACGTAACCCGCGCACCATCACGGCATTTCTTTTGCGGTTCTGTTTTACTAATATCTGCTAGGTGACGCAGCTGTTAAATATTCGCCCTCCTTCAATTTTTTATTTTCAGTAACGTCAAGGAACTCATTTCTGTTTTCCTGCATTGTGTCGAAAACACCGCTTGCTTACTCGTCAGTTGGTCACCCTAATCTGAACTAATATACCAGGGGAAGAGGTAAATTCAATAATTCTTTCCAAGAAATTCGTTAGCGAATTTCAAAACAATTCGAAAAGCTGTTTTTTCTTCAGGAGCTCCCTTAATTTCTGTCCATAGTAGTAAAAACATTGAAAACCATTAAAACTTCGAGAATTCATTAGTTTGATTGATGATGGATGAAACGTTAGCTAATTCATCATTCCCATTAGCTACAAGCGACAGGTTACTGTGGTCCGATATATTCGTTGAACTGAGAGCGAACAGGCCAAGGGCCGATATATCCGTCATGCCCACTTGAAAGACTAAACTTTTTACATCGTGTTGATTACAGTAATTTAATTTATGCAGCAGTTTTTACTGAAACTCAAAGTACTCGCGGAGTCCTAAACTCATACCAATTATGTTCTTTTTTCCATTTTCCATCATTCTTCTGACTGGTTTGAGGCGGCTCACCGGGATTTCTTCTCTTGTACCAATCTCTTCATCTCAGAGAAGCAAATTCGGCATAAATTCTTAATTACTTGAATTATTTGTTGTAGTAGCACCATGTAATTTGTTTCCTTATGTCTCGAAACATGTCCTACCATTCCGCCCCTCTTTTTGTCAGTGCTTTCCTTATGTTCCTTTCTTCCTCTATTTTGCGGAGAGAAAGAAATGCAAAGTATATCTGTTTAAAAAAGCTGATAAAATGCTCTTAACACCTTTTTAAGCGACAGTCTTCACTCCTTTCTATCTGATCTTGTAAGTATAGAAAAGTTGTGGAATGTTTTCAAAGAGATAGTATCAACAGCAATTGAGAGATATATACCACGTAAAATAATAAGTGATTGTACTGATCGCCCATGGTACACAAAATGGGTCAGATCGTTGTTACAGAAGCAACGAAAAAAACATGCCAAATTTAAAAGAACGCAAAATACCCAAGATTGGCAAAGTTTTACAGAAGTTCGAAATATGGCGCATACTTCAATGCGGGATGCTTTTAATAATTTCCACAACGAAATTCTCTTTTAGAAATCTGGCAGAAAACGCAAAGAGATTCTGGTCATACAAAAAGAACACCAGTGGCAAGACGTAATCAATACCTTCGCTGCGCGATAACAAGTCACTGATGACAGTGCCACTAAAGCAGAATTAATAAATACGGTTTTCCGAAACTCCTTCACCAAAGAAGACGAAGTAAATATTCCTAAATTCCAATCAAGAACAACTGCCAAAATGAGAAACATAGGAGCAGATATCCTCGGAGTAAAGGAGCAGTTAAATCACTTAATGAATGCAAGGCCTCCGGTCCAGATTGTATACCAGTCAGGTTCCTCTCAGAGTATGCTGATAAAATAGCTCCCGATTTAGCAATTATATACAACCACTCGCTCACAGAAAGATCCGTACCTAAAGACTGGAAAATTCCTCAAGTCACACCAATACCCAAAAAGGGAAGTAGGAGAATCTGCTGAATTACAGGCATACATCACTATCGTCGATTTGGGGTAGGGTATTGGAACATGTACTGTATTCGAAAATTATGAAGTACCTCGAAGAAAACGATTTATTGACACAGAGCTCGGATTCAGAAAACATCGTTGTTGTGAAACACAACTAGCCCTTTATACTCATGAAGTAATAAGTGCTATTGATAGGGGATGTCAAATTGATTCCATACTTTAAGATTTCCAGACGGCTTTCGACACCGTTCCTCACAAGCGTCTTCTTGCCAAACTGCGTGCCTACGGAGTATTGCCTCAGTAGTGCGACTGGATTAATGATTTCCTGTCAGAATGGACACAGTACGTAGTAACAGACGGAAAGTCATCGAGTAAAACAAAAGTAATATCCGGCGTTCACCAAGGAAGTGCTATAGGTCCTCTATTGTTCCTGATCTGTATTAACGACATAGGAGACAATCTGAATAGTCCTCTTAGACTGTTCGCTGATGATGCTGTCATTTACCGTCTTGTAAAGTCATCGGATGATCAAAACGACTTACAAAATGATATAGATAATATATCTGTATGCTGTGAAAAGTGACCCTGAATAAAGAAAACACGCCCGGGTTCCCGGGTTTGATTCCCGGCGGGGTCTGGGATTTTCTCTGCCTCGTGATGGCTGGGTTTTGTGTGATGTCCTTAGGCTAGTTATGTTTAAGTAGTTCTAAGTTCTAGGGGACTGATGACCATAGATGTTAAGTCCCATAGTGCTCAGAGCCATTTGAACCATTTTGAATAAAGAAAAGTGTAAAGTTATTCACATGAGTACTGAAAGAAATCAGCTAAATTTCGATTACGCGCAAAGTCACACTAATCTGAAGGTTGTAAATGCAGCCTAATACTTAGGGATTACAATTACAAATAACCTAAATTGGAACGATCACATAGATAATATTTTGAGTAGAGCAAACCAAGGACTGCGATTCATTGGCAGAACACTTACAAGGTGCAACAGGTCTACTAAAGAGATTGCTAACACCACGCTTGTCCGCCCTATTCTGGAATATTGCTGTGCGGTGTGGGATTCGCATCAGGTGGGACTGATGGATGCCATCGAAATAGTACAAAGAATGGCAGCTCGTTTTGTATTATCGCGAAATAGGGGAGATAGTGTCACAGACATGATACGTGAAATCGAGTGGCAATCATTAAAACAAAGGCGTTTTTCGTTGCGACGAGATCTTATGAAATTTCAATCACCAGTTTTCTGCAACGATTGCGAAAACATTCTGTCGGCACCCACCTACATATGGACAAATGATCATTACGATAAATGAGAGAAATCAGAGCTCGCACAGAAAAATTTATGTGCTCGTTTTTCCCGCATGCCGTTCGAGTGTGGAACGGTAGAGAGACAGCGTGAAGGTGGTTCATTCAACCCTCTGTCAAGCACTTTTTCGTGAATACCAGAGTAATCACGTAGATGTAGATGTAGATGTGAATTTCCTCATTCCTTATCTGTCCACCTACTTTCCAACATACTTGTATCGCACACATCGCCAACACATGGAATCTCTTCGTTTTCGGTACCTCCACAGCAAATGATTCACTTCTGTACAATGCTGTGCTACAAACATACATCCTCATTTATTTTGTCCTCAATTTAAGTGCTCGTTTTTCCCGCATGCCGTTCGAGAGTGGAACGGTAGAGAGACAGCGTAAAGGTGGTTCATTGAACCCTCTGCCAAGAACTTTTTCGTAAACACCAGAGTAATCACGTAGATGTAGATGTAGATGTGAATTTCCTCATTCCTTATCTGTCCACCTACTTTCCAACATTCTTGTATCGCACACATCGCGAACACATGGATTCTCTTCGTTTTCGGTTACTCCACAGCAAATGATTCACTTATGTACAATGCTGTGCTACAAACATACATCCTCATTTATATCGTCCTCAAATTACGACATATGTTTGTTATCAGTTGACTTCTTTTGTCCAGGAACGCCTTCTTTTCCTGTGCTAATCTGCTTTATATGTCCTCCTTGCCTCGTCCAACATGGGTTGATCGGTTGTTTTGCTTCCAAGGTAACTGAGTTCCTTAACTTCATGTACTTCTTGATCCCAAGTTGTGATGTTTTCTCGCTATTCTGATTCTCTGCTACTTCTAATTATTTTCGTTTCTCTTCGGTTTACTCTCAGTACCTATTCTGTACTCATAATACTGTTCATTTCATTCAATAGATCCTGTAATTCATTTCAAACAAGGATAGCAATGGCATCAGCGGATCGTATCAGTGGTAGTTTCTTACTGTGAATTTTGAGCACACTTTGGAAATTTTCTTCCATTTCCGTCATGGGTTCTACGATGTAGACAGTGAGTAGTAGGGGCGAAAGCAGCATCACCTCCCTTACCCACTTTTAATTGAAGGATTTCGTTCTTTCTCCTCCATTCTTACCATTCTCTCATGTTTCTTGTACTTACTGTGTATTACGGGTCCCGTACATTACTCTTACTTTGTTCAGAATTTCGAACGTCTTGTATAATTTTAGAGTGTCAATCACTATTTCTAGTTCGACAAATCCTATGACTGTGTTTTGATTTTTCTCATGTCTTGCTTCTATCATGAAGCGCAACGGCAGAACTGCCTCTCTCGTGCCTAAACTCAAAGTGATCCTCAAGAAACAGATCCTCATCTTTTTCCATTCTTATGTATGTTATTCTTGTCAGCAGTTTCAATGCATGCACTGTTATGCTGGTTTTGCAGTGGTTATGGTGCCTGCTTCGAAATCAGGGTTACGAATTTCTGCTGGTGTGTTCCCAGAGTGTGAAGGAAGTGAGACGCTCACTATCCGGAACTTGACAGATGGAGAAACGCACATCAAGGCAGAATTCCAGAAGGCGCGGCAGAATCTGCTTGCAGCCGGCTGCAGATACCTGTTCCATCTGCTCCTCTCCCCTTTCCCTTCCCCTCCTATCCAGCCACTTTGGTCTCCGCTATAATTAATTGCCCTTGCACAGTCCTCAGGCAGCATTGTTGGCATACCTATGCTTTACTGGTTATACAATCTTGGCCTCCTGCAGCGAAACCACAAGTCCAAAAATTTTATTGCTTTACTGTATACAGAGGAATTTCATCGGCAGAGACCAGAAAGTTGCGCTTAACTGAAGTTAGCGCAGCAATATTTGTCGTGTTAATGATATTAGTTGCAAGTATGTGAAGTAACCTCCCCATGAACCATGGACCTTGCCGTTGGTGGGGAGGCTTGCGTGCCTCAACGATACAGATAGCCGTACCGTAGGTGCAACCACAACGGAGGGTATCTGTTGAGAGGCCAGACAAACATGTGGTTCCTGAAGAGGGGCAGCAGCCCTTTCAGTAGTTGCAGGGGCAACAGTTTAGATGATTGACAGATCTAGCCTTGTAACACTAACCAAAACGGCCTTGCTGTTGCGGAACTGCGAACGGCTGAAAGCAAGGGGAAACTACAGCCGTAATTTTCCCGGGGGCATGCAGCTATACTGCATGATTAAATGATGATGGCGTCCTCTTGGGTAAAATATTCCGGAGGTAAAATAGTCCCCCATTCGGATCTCCGGGGGGGGGGGGGGGGACTACTCAAGAGGACGTCGTTATCAGGAGAAAGAAAACTGGCGTTCTATGGAACGGAGCGTGGAATGTCAGATCCCTTAATCGAGCAGATAGGTTAGAAAATTTAAAAGGGGAAATGGATAGGTTAAAGTTAGATATAGTGGGAATTAGTGACGTTCGGTGGCAGGAGGAACAAGACTTTTGGTCAGGTGAATACAGAATTATAAATAAAAAATCAAATAGGGGTCATGCAGGAGTAGCTTTAATAATGATTAGGAAAATAGGAGTGCTGGTAAGCTACAACAAAGAGCGGAGTGAACGCGTTATTGTTGCCAAGATAGACACAAAGCCCACGCCTACTACAGTAGTACAAGTTTATATGCCAATTAGCTCTGCAGATAAAGAAATTGATGGTATGTATAATGAGATAAAAGAAATTATTCAGGTAGGGAAGGGAGACGAAAATTTAGTAATCTTGGGTGACTGGAAAATGGTTCAAATGGCTCTGAGCACTATGGGACTCAACGGCTGAGGTAATTAGTCCCCTAGAACTTAGAACTAGTTAAACCTAACTAACCTAAGGACATCACACACATCCATGCCCGAGGCAGGATTCGAACCTGCGACCGTAGCGGTCTCGCGGTTCCAGACTGCAGCGCCAGAACCGCGCGGCCACTTCGGCCGGCTTTGGGTGACTGGAATTCGACAGTAGGAAAAGGAAGAGAAGGAAACGTAGTAGGTGAAGATGGATTGGGGCTAAGAAATGAAAGAGGAAGCCGCCTGGTAGAATTTTGCACAGAGCGTAACTTAATCATAGCTAACACTTGGTTCAAGAATAATGAAAGAAGGTTGTATACATGGAAGAACCCTGGAGAAACTAGAAGGTTTCAGATAGATTATTTAATGGTAAGACAGAGATTTAGGAACCAGGTTTTAAATTGGAAGACATTTCTAGGGGCAGATGTAGACTCTGACCACAATATATTAGTTATGAACTGTAGATTAAAACTGAAGAAACTGCAAAAAAGTGGGAATTCAAGGAAATGGGATCTGGATAAACTGAAAGAACCAGAGGTTGTAGAGAGTTTCAGGGAGGGCATAAGGGAACAACTGACAGGAATGGTGGAAAGAAATAGAGTAGAAGAAGAATGTGTAGCTTTGAGGGATGAAATAGTGAAGGCAGCAGAGGATCAAGTAGGTAAAAAGACGAGGGCTAGTAAAAATCATTGGGTAACAGAAGAGATACTGAATTTATTGATGAAAGCAGAAAATACAAAAATGCAGTAAATGAAGCAGGCTAAAAGGAATAGAAACGTCTCAAATACGAGATCGACAGGAAGTGCAAAATGGCTAAGCAGGGATGGCTAGAGGACAAATATAAAGATGTAGAGGCTTATCTCCCTAGGGGTAAAATAGATACTGCCTACAGGAAAATTAAAGAGACCTTTGGAGAAAATAGAACCACTTGTATGAATATCAAGAGGTCAGATGGAAACACAATTCTAAGCAAAGAAGGGAAAGTAGAATGGTGGAAGGAGTATATAGACAGTCTATACAATGGCGATGCACTTGAGGAGAATATTATGGAAATGGAAGAGGATGTAGATGAAGATGAAGTGTGAGATATGATACTGCGTGAAGAGTTTGACAGAGCACTGAAAGACCTGAGTCGAAACAAGGCCCTGGGAGTAGACAAAATTCCATTAGAACTACTGACAGCCTTGGGAGAGCCAGTCCTGACAAAACTCTACCATCTGGTGAGCAAGATGTATGACACAGGCGAAATTCCCTCAGACTTCAAGAAGAATATAATAATTCGAATCCCAATGAAATCAGGTGTTGACAGATGTGAAAATTAGCGAACTATCAGTTTAATAAGTCACAGCTGCAAAATACTAACGCGAATTCTTTACAGACGAATGGAAAAACTGGTAGAAGCCGACCTCGGGAAAGATCAGTTTGGATTCCGTAGAAATGTTGGAAAGGCAAACCGAGGTTTCTAGCATTTGTAGATTTAGAGAAAGCTTTTGACAAGTCGATTGGAATACTCTCTTTCAAATTCTGAAGGTGGCAGCGGTAAAATACAGGGAGCGAAAGGCTATTTACAATTTGTACAGAAACCAGATGGCAGTTTCAAGAGTCGAGGGACATGAAAGGAAAGCAGTGATTGGGAAGTGAGTGAGACAGGGTTGTAGTCTCTCCCCGATGTTATTCAATCTGTACATTGAGCAAGCAGTAAAGGAAACAAAAGAAAAATTCGGAGTAGGAATTAAAATCCATGGAAAAGAAATAAATACTTCGAGGTTCGCCGATGACATTGTAATTCTGTCAGAGGCAGCAAAGGACTTGGAAGAGCAGTTGAACGGAATGGATAGTGTCTTGAAAGGAGGGCATAAGATGAACATCAACAAAAGCAAAACGAGGATAATGGAATTTAGTCGAATTAAGTAGGGTGATGCTGAGGGAATTAGATTAGGAAATGAGACACTTAAAGTAGTAAAGGAGTTTTGCTATTTGGGGAGCAAAATAATTGATGATGGTCGAAGTAGAGAGGATATAAAATGTAGACTGGCAATGGCAAAGAAAGCGTTTCTGAATAACAGAAATTTGTTAACATCGAGTATAGATTTAAGTGTCAGGAAGTCGTTTCTAAAAGTATTTGTATGGAGTGTAGCCATGTATGGAAGTGAAACACGGACGATAAATAGTTTAGACAAGAAGAGAATAGAAGATATCGAAATGTGATGCTACAGAAAAATGCTGAAGATTTGATGGGTAGATCACATAACTAATGAGGAGGTATTGAATCGAATTGGGGAGAAGAGGAGTTTGTGGCACAACTTGACTAGAAGAAGGGATTGGTTGGTAGGACATGTTCTGAGGCATGAAGGGATCACCAATTTAGTACTGGAGGGCTGCGTGGAGGGTAAAAATCGTATAGGGAGACCAAGAGATGAATACACTAAGCAGATTCAGAAGGATGTAGGCTGCAGTAGGTACTGGGAGACTAAGAAGCTTGCACAGGATAGAGTAGCATGGAGAGCTGCATCAAACCGTCTCAGGACTGAAGACCACAACAACAACAACATGGGCAGGGCCCTACAAACAACTCTGAATTTTGCTGATCTAAAGCACCAATTGGACCGAATTTGGCACTATATCCCTCTGGACGACAGGCAACAAGTCTATCAATCAATGCCAGCCGAACAGTTACTTGCATAAGCGCCAGACATAGATAATTTTCTTACAGACTTGCTCAATTTGTGTAGCTCTTTCTCGTGAATAAACCATTCAGTTTTTGAAATGGGACTACTTCATTTGTCTTTACATGAACATTACATCTACTGATTTCTGTGCCATTGGTATAATTCCTTCTTGTTGCCTCGTATTTTCTTTAATTTCTTAAAAAGTGTACTTGATATCTCGAATTGTTAATTGGACCTGGACCTGTCTGAAATTTTCGAAAACAATTATTGTCACCATCTAAAAGACAATTTTATCCCGTTTCAAAAAATGTATTTTTTATCTACTTTCCAGTTGTTGATTTGGTCTTAAACGCTCTTTGAGCAAATGTCTGCACAACAGCCACACGCATGAGACAGGCAAGGAATAGCAGCATATACGTTTCTTGCCTGCCAAAGTCATGGAAACAATAAAGCCAGTATGTAGGGACCTTTCAGATAAAATATTACTCATCAAGTGTCTACATGGCCTTACGCAACACCCTAATGAGAGTTTCAACATCTGCGTGTGGCAACGAGTACCAAAAACAGTGTTTGTTGTATGGACAGTACTCAAAATTGGTGCCATGGATGCTGTCGTCTGTTTCAATGATGGTGTAATAAGCAGGATAAAAGTAATGGACAAAAAAAATATTGTCCTTTTAGGCGGCAGATAATGTATTTTGTTTCCACATGTTTTATACCAGGATATATCTGGGATTGGTTGATAGGACCCTTCCTGAGACAACAACAGGTTTTTCTGGATATGGTTTACAGTAGTTTTGCAGCTATGTGAGAGTAGTGGGAAGAGCAGCATCAAATTAATCTTCAGACTGAAGACCCTGGTCTCGGCGGAGGTTCGAGTCCCCCCTCGGGCATGGATGTGTGTGTTTGTCCTTAGGATAATTTAGCTTAAGTAGTGTGTAAGCTTAGGGACTGATGACCTCAGCTGTTAAGTCCCATAAGATTTAAAAAAAAAAAAAACAGTACATCTTGTACGACAGATTTAATATTTTTAGGAAAAAGAAGATACGGAATAAAATTTTTATTTATACTTCTCAGAGTATTATCCAACACATAATCCCATTGTGTTATTTTATCTAAAATAGGGAACTTTTGTTTAGCGTAATTTTATTCCCTCGCTCTGAGGAGAACGACTAGATTGAAAAGAGTGTGTACACTGCTAATCAGTCAGTTACTGAAACAGATCGTCTAACACTGATAATATTAAAAATTATTTGTTGCTTTCCAAAGTGAAATATATATAAGTGATTAGAGTGAAGCTCTCCACTGCACGGTACTGTATTGTAGAACGTCTGCTTTGAAAGGCTAACTGAGTGACATGACGGTAGGCGTGTGGTGGCAATGGAGAGTGAGCAGGAGATTTTCTGCTTAACACACTGTAACATAATGCTACTAACCAATGTTGTTGAAATGTAGACTTTTCTATTCTTATCTAACGACAAGTACCTATAGTTACGATTTGCATCAGCTGCGTGGGTAATTTAGTATGACGCCAGCTGCTGCGAAAAGCTCCAGCTGTGATCTGATGTCGCTTAACCTGAGGTTGGTGGCCTAGGACGTCGAAACAGCAGCCAGGACTCGGTAACAAGCAGACTTCCTCGCTCCACTGCCTCCACACCTGCCTCGACTTCACATTGGTGACGTTACGGAGAATCTACGCAGCATCTTACCTTCCAGCTAATATCCTTCCGCCTGGGAATTCAAGGAAAAGTTCCAGAACGCATGAGTACCTTTCAAAGCAGCATGTTTGGCCTCTGTTCTCAAACCCACCCTAGCTTAGTTGGAAGTTCGCCTTTTAAAATGATTCTTTTCAGGAGAACATCAATTAAAATATACACGGTGGTCAATTGATCGTGACCGGGTCAAATATATTACGAAAAAAGCGTCAAACGAAAGAAACTACAAAGAACGAACCTTGTCTAGGTTGAAAGGGGAAACCAGATGGCGCTCTGGTTGGCCCGCTAAATGGCGCTGCAATAGGCCAAACAGATATCAACTGCGTTTTTTTTTAAATAGGAATCCTCATTTTTTATTACATATTCGTGTAGTACGTAATTAAATATGAATGTTTTCGTTGGACCACTGGGGGTTAGTGTATGTAACAACAGTGTAAGTTTCCTTGCCCTGCCGCTGCTGTCCGTAAGGTGTGTAGTTTTGACAGATTTCTTGATTGTAGGCCGTTTGTGTTTCTACTCTGGTGGCACTGTTTCCTTTCTCGTTCTGGGCGCTCTGAGCACAGTATTCTGAGGGCGTAGTGCACTCCGCCGGTTCCGGCTTTGGCGTGTTGTTCAATTCTTGCATTTGGTTTATTGGGCGTCAGGTACATTCAGCAAGATTATTATTAGTCATTCGTTAGACTGCCACTAGTCTGAGTTACCATCTCGTGAAGTGAATGCAACTCTTGGCTGCTTATCTCATCGCACGCGAAAGTGTTTGTTGCCGGACCTTCTCAGAGGTCGATTCCTCGAGCATCGTCTATGACTGGTGTTTTATTATTGTATTATTTATTTAACATACCTTGTAATGCCTACATTAAAACGTTATGTATGTCTAGTTAATAGTTCCATCCGAGTTCTGGAATAAATCTAGCAGTGTAAGGGTTGTGTTACAAAATTACCATCATCTTATTTCACCTGTTTGGTGGTCAGTTGCTTGCTTCTTTTAATTAACCTTTGCTTATAGTTGCTGTTTTACAGAAGGGTTCTAAATTTTTTATATAATTGCCGTTCCTGGCGTGTAAGGCCTTCAGCCATGATTGTGGTCATTTGCTTTGAAAAAATAATTCGATATTTCGATTTTAGCAGAAAGCCACAAAACCTTATTTTCTGCCATTCCTGGCGTCTGATGCCTTCTACTGTGTTTGTGGGCACTTACTTTTAATATTTCAATACCTTTCAGTTGTAATTGCAGTGAGTTCTTAAACATTCTTAATGTACTGTCATTCTTGGCGTGTAAGGCCTTCAGTCGTGATCACAGTGGCTTGTTTTTTTCTTTTTAAACGTTATCAGTATCTGTACTTTATGATGATTTGCTAAATTGTAACGCACTGAAAACACTATTATTTACACAGTCGTTTATTCCTTCATTAATAAAGCGTGGTATTTTTTAATTTGTTGTTGAGTCTGGAATTACTTCTTCAAAAATAAATGTGTGTAACTGTTAAAGGCAACCAATAGTAACTGATTACGGCCACGTCCACAATCGTAACCGAATCCTGCCTTCCCTTGACAACCAGGTTTCAATATAGGAAATCGCTACACTGGGAAACACGTTAGTGGAATCACAGAAACGGACGTCGAAGTCAGGTGGAAGTCACATGCGCTGAAGGAATCAATTTTTACGCTTGACAAAAACATATCAACACATGACTACAAGCGGGATCGAGGGCATCAGCATTCGACGTCGTTATGCTTCGATGTTATTCTACGAGAAGCTGAAAAGTAAACATGGCTCTGAGCATTATGTGACTTAACTTCTTAGGTCATCAGTCGCCTAGAACCTAGAACTAATTAAACATAACTAACCTAAGGACATCACACACATCCATGCCCTGAGGCAGGATTCGAACCTGCGACCGTAGCGGCCGCGCGGTTCCAGCCTGTAGCGCCTAGAACCACTCGACCACTCTGGCCGGCTTCACCGAATCGTTTACAGATAAAACATGTCTTTCCTAGCTGCTGCTGAAAAATAATTCGGTAGCTGAAATGTACAATTGACTTATATAATATTTTATTTCAGTGGTATTTATATCCACGTTGCTAATCGTTATTGCTTTACTGGGATTCCGGTTTACCGATAAAATTGAGATGCCGTGTGACTAAGGCCTCCCGTCGTGTAGACCGTTCGCCTGGTGCAAGTCTTTTGAGTTGACGCCACTTCGGCGATTTGCGTGTCCATGGGGATGAAATAACGTTGATAAGGGCAACGCAACACCCAGTCTCTGAGCGGAGAAAATCTCCCGACACAGCCGGGAACCGAATTCGAGTCTTTCGGTATGACTTTCGTCGCGCTGACCACTCAGCTACCAGGGGCGGATCACGGGTATGTTAACAACAATGCCATCTCACGTAAACCGTTGTGGACCGTTGCCTAGCAATTACTTCCGTATTCTCTGGAGTACTCGAAGTATCCATACGAATTCGTTCTGAGAGTTATTGAGTGTAAGGAGCTTCAGTTGTGAATTAAGTATTGCAGTGTTGCATTTTGTGTTTCGAGCACATCTAGCGAAACATTTTAAAGTTCTTGGGGAGCTTTAGAAGCTTTCAGCAAAGCGAACGCAAAGCTTCAGAGGCGAGGTGCGTTGTGCTGCAAGAGGTATGGGCCGTTGATTTAACTACCACCTATTTATTTATCATACAGGATCATTTGCAGTTAGAATATCGTATAAGCTTGTAAATGGCTGAGTATATAGCGGAGAAGTACTGGAAAATTGATGCGGGTGCTAGAGTGTAGTATCATTTCAGAACATGCCGTTATTAACGGTATGCAACGTGAAATAGAACATTGTTTTACTTTTTTATGCAGTTTCAAAGGTTGGATGTTTCCTTGTAGAGGCAGATTTCTGTACTTGTTTTTGGCGAAGTTCGTGCCCATGCATCATGTATTCTCAAATTAATTGCTTAGTTCCACAATGATGACGGTGTAACCAATCTCTCTCTCTTGTGGATTACTCACACGTACTCCCTGCGATGTTGGAGATTAGTGCTGCTGTAATTTGTTTCCGTGTGTGAAGATAAATTTATTTTGGAACTCGTGTCAAGTGCACTGCATCGTATCGAGCAAAGCTGGTAGCATAACAAAAGAGTTTCTCTCCTCTGTTACTCAAGATACGTGAATGAATATCTTGGAGTAGGAGGCGTGTGAGGAAAGCAATGAGACTGATTTCTAATATACCAAGGTATTATTTCCTTCAAACGACAATAATGTGCCCTGTGAAGTAGTCCCGTTCGGCAGCTATAGGACGGCGAAGTCGTTGTTCCCCGGTATCGGTAGAAGCGTAGAAAGCCTTCAACTGGTAGGGCCTTTGCTATGTCGGTCACATACTCTTAAATGTTCTCCAGACTCCCAAAATGACATCCTTTTAAGACATTTTCCAATTTTGGAAAAAGAAGCAAGTCACAATTACCAAGTTTCTGTGAATAGGAGGAGCGGGGACTGTGGAACAACAGGAATGCCTTATGAAGTCAAAAAATGCGTGATGGATGTGGCCATGTGGCATGGTGCGTTATCATGATGCAACATCCAATCTGCAGTGTCTGATCTCACTCGATTCACCTCTTTCCTGATCTTTTCCAGGACATCGTTGTAACACAGCTGTTTGACGGTTTGTCCTGGATGAACAAATTCTATATGGAAAAAAGAAAATCTGTCAAAACAACAAATCAGTTTTGCTTCGGGCTTTGTCTTGATGATTCGAGCTTATTTCAGTCGAAGAGATTCCTCAGGGTTCCTCTACTCACTTTGCCACTTGGTCTCAGGACCGTACTCAGAAATCATGGATTCATAACCCGTGATTACACAACTGAACCATTCGTGAACATGGGCAATCCTCTCAAGAGGTCAACGCACACGTTTCTTCCATTGTCCTCCTGTTCTGTTGTGAGTTTTTTTGGCACCGTTCGGCATAAATCTTTCGCACGTGCAAAACTTCGATGCAAATTTGATGCATGCTGAAAATGTTTAACCATATCATTCATCATCTTTACTGTTACACGCCGTTGCGATCTCAGAAGAGAACGCATACATTCGACGTTTTTGTCGTTTTAATGAGGTGAAGGTGTACCCTGAACGAGGTTCATCTTCAACGTGTTCTCGGCCTTCCAGAAATGATATGTGCCACACAGAAACTTGGACTATTGATAAGAAATATTCCCCATAGGCTTGTTTCAATTTTGAAAAGATCACTCTCGCTTGTGCCCCAAGTTTAACACTTGATGGCGTAACATTGCTCTAAATAAAAAACCGTTCTACACCAGTAGAACAGCACAGCGCGGCCAGACCCCTCGGAGTGTTGTCAGTCTCATTACTTTTCTCACGCACCTCCAACTGCTAACTAATAATTCCATCGGGAATCTATAGGCTATTCGGGCGTTTTCATTATTTAGATACTTCTGGATATCTTTCGGTCTCAAAACTTGGTTATTTCGTTTTTCACAGATTTAAATCGTTTAAAATTTAATTGCTGTTCTTATTTAACCATCGATATCGACGTCCCTATATAATGATGTGCTTTGTAGTTACCGGGGTTGCTACTTAATGTTGATCATAGTGTATGCTAACAACAATGCCATGTCACTTAAACCGTTGAGGACCGTTGCCTGGCTATTACTTCCGTATTCTCTGGAGTACTCGAAGTATTCATACGAATTCGTTCCACGAGTTATTGAATGTACGCAGCTTCTGTTGTGAATTAAGTGTTGCAGTGTTGTATTTTGTGTTTCGAGCACATCTAGCGAAACATTTTAAAGTTCTTGACGAGCTTTAGAAGCTTTCAGCAAAGCGAACGCCCAACTTCAGAGGCGAGGTACATCGTATCCGCATTAGGCATGAGCCATTGATTTAACGTTGCAAATTTTTTTATATACACAATCATCTCGAGTTAGAATATCGTAAAAGCTAATAAATGACTGTGTATTTGATGGAGAAGTACTGCAAAATTGAAGCATTTGGTGGAGTGTAGTGTGATTACAGAATATGAAGTTCTTAACAGTATATAACGTGAAATAGCACTTCGTTTTAATTTTTAATGGAGTTTCAAACGTCAGGTGGTTACTTGCCGAGTTAGACCTCCATACTTAATTTTTTTAAGTTCATGTGCTTTCGTCATGTATTCTCAAATTAACAGCTTAGTTTAACAATTACAACAATGTCAAGTGCTCTTTCATATTCTATCCGTTCTGGTTTCACCCATGACGTCCTCTCGACGTCATTACTTTACGTTGCAGAGCGTGTTATTGCTCTGTTATTAAATACTATCTACGAGGTGTGGCTAGAAAAAAACCGGACTAGTACTGGTGAAACAATAAAACGAATGCAATAAGGATGAAAGTCGCGTGGCCTGTCACGTGACTCTCGCTCCGCCTACTGCTTGAGTTTCATCTGCCTCCTGCACTCAGTCTGCCCGTGGCGTCTGTTTTAACTAGTTGACGTTTTGTCTGTGCGTCGGAAAATGTTGAGTGTACAGAAAGAACAGCGTGTTAACATCAAAATTTGTTTCAAACTAGGAAAATCTGCAAGTGAAACGTTTGTAATGTTACAAGTGTACGGCGATGATTGTTTATCGCGAACACAAGTGTTTGAGTGGTTTAAACGATTTAAAGATGGCCGCGAAGACACCAGTGATGACACTCGCACTAGCAGACCATTGTCAGCAAAAACTGATGCAAACATTGAAAAAATCGGTAAACTTGTTCGACAAGATCGCCGTTTAACAATCAGAGCAGTGTCTGAGTTAACAGGAGTTGACAAGGAAAGTGTTAGGCAGATTCTTCATGAAAGTTTCAACATTAACAAAGTGTGTTCAAAAATGGTTCCAAAGTGTCTCACAATTGAACAGAAGGAACGCCGAAGAATGATTTGTTCTGACATCCTGGAAAACATTGAAAGTGATCCCACCTTCTTACAAAATGTTATTACTTGCGATGAATCGTGGTTTTTTACTTACGATCCCGAAACTAAACGCCAATCGATGCATTGGAAAACTCCTGGTTCTCCACGACAAAAAAAAAAAAGCACGAATGTCAAAATCGAAATTCAAGGCAATGATGATTGTTTTTTTTTGACATCAAAGGGATTGTGCACATTGATTGGGTACCAGAGGGACAAACAGTGAATCAACATTACTACATTAGCGTCCTGGCTACCCTACGTGAGCGAGTACGGAGAAAACGGAACGATTTGTGGAGAAAAAAGTCATGGATCCTTCACCGAGACAATGCCCCAGCTCACAGTGCGTTGTCAGTGAAGACGTTTTTGGCAAAACACAAGATTCCCATCTTAGATCATCCACCCTACTCACCTGATTTGGCCCCCTGTGACTTTTTTCTTTTCCCTAAAGTCAAGTCAGCTTTGAAAGGAACTAGATTTGAGACTGTTGAAGCAGTAAAAGAAAAAGCGACGGAAGTAATGTATGGACTTACCGAAAATGATCTGCAGCATTGCTATGAACAGTGGAAAATTCGTATGGAGTGGTGTAGAGACCGAGGAGGAGAGTACATTGAAGGAGATAACATGAAATTGTAAATAATTATAAATAAATGTTTTTTCCAGCATCAGTCCGATTTTTTTCTAGCCGCACCTCGTATGTTTGTGTTAGTTAGTGCTGTAATTTACAAAGTTTGTAAAATATGCTGTTTATTCAAAATATCTCGTGATATATGATGGTGTTGTATGTTGGGGGGATGGGGGTAACTTGACGCCACAGGTTATATGTCGATGGAGAAACTTGTATCGATTTTTGTTTCCTTTTTTCTGACAAATATTTAACTGATTCTTTCTGTATTTCACATGATTCCCGAGGGTGAGAATAGGTAGCACCGTAAGAGCAAAAGATAAATTTTTGTGAGTGACGTGGTTAATGATAATTATTATAATGTTGATTGTTGCAATTCTTTAGCTCTTTTTGTAATATGGGAGAATTGTCTACGGTGACGTTAGCCGTGAACCTAAGTACATTGCTGAAATGATCGTGAGAGGGACGAATAGTAATGTTAGTCATACTTTTTTAACTTATTAATAGTTGGCTGCTTTTTTTCGGATGTGACGTCGCTGCGGTGTAGCATATAGAAATTGACTGTTTTGTAGGGTTCATATTGTTGTTACCAGTGACTCGCGCTTTTGGTGTATAATATTGTTGTGTCGATTCCCTAAGGTCTCGACACAATGAGTGGCTAGGTGCACGTGAAACTAACGCAGACGGGCGTAAATTCTGAAACAGGAGACTGGATGAAAACTATAAAGAAAAGAAGAGAGATTTTAATATACTTAACTTTAATGTAGTCTTGTTCTTGTTGAAATACATCTCTTGCATAGTAGTAAGCAATTAGCAATGATACACATGGCGCCTTGCTAGGTAGTAGCGATGGACTAGCTGAAGGCTATTTAATCTGTCTCTCGGCAAATGAGAGGAAGACGTGATACGTCTTGTCACAAGCTATGTCGTCCGTACAACTGGGGCGAGGTCAAGTCCGTGTCTTGTGACCTGCCCTGTGGTGGCGCTACGTTTGCGAATACACAGTGGCGACACGCGGGTCCGACATGTACTACAGGACCGCGGCCGATTTAAGTTACCACCTAGCAAGTGTGGTGTCTAGCGGTGACACCACATTCCTCCCCCGCAAATCGGCGAACGGTCGTGAGATAAGGCTTCCGCCCGCCGTGGGGAGGACCCCATGTTGACGTATGCGATGAGGTGGGGAGCCTAACAACAGGCGAGGCTGTGCCACCCGCACCCGGCCATTCGGTCCGAGGGGAGCTAGGAAACGCCTGCAAACCTAGTCCAGGGTGCACGTCAACATGAGGTGTTTGCGCACGTAATGAGACAGAAGGGTCGACCTCCATGTGGTCGGAGCACCCGACGGGCGAAGACGACATCTGGTCCGGAGCGGGCAAGAGGTCCATGGCGGAGGACGGCTGGTCACGGGAAGCAAGCGGCGGCGCGTGACCCAGGGAGGCGCGAGGCGGCTGCAGCGAAGCGTCCGCTGCTGGCGGCGCCGGCGGCGGCTGCGGCGGCGCGACGCCATGAGGCAAAATGGAAGGCATCGTCGGTAACACCTGGGGATGAGGCGAGCCAGTAGATGGGTCCCCAGGGCGCTGACCCGACGGCTCCGTCGCTGAAAGCAGACGGGGAGCGGCAGAACCCAGGCGACGACAGAGGCGCAGCTGATTGAGATGCCGACGCACCTCACCAGAGGCCCCCAAAACCAAATACATCGCGCGGCCGAGGCAGCGAAGAATGCGCCCTGCGAGCCAACGCTGTGAACCGCGATAGTTGCGATAATAGACAACGTCGCCAGGAGCAAAAGCAGGAGTCTGCCGCTGCACAGGAACCTGATGTGGCGGATGCAGCAAAGACATCAGTGTTCGATGAGGACGACCATGGAGCAATTCAGCCGGCGAGCGACCATCGCGGGGCTGAGAGCGATATGAGGACAAAAAGAGCAACAAAGCGTCCTCCCGAGAATGCGACTCTTTCAACTTCAACATCTGCGACTTGAAAGTCCGGACCAATCGTTCAGCGGCACCGTTTGACTGAGGCGAAAACGGCGCGGACGTCAGATGTCGAATACCATTGGCCTTGCAGAATGACTGAAATTCTGCGGACATGAATTGTGGGCCATTGTCGGAAACAATAGTCTGCGGAAGACCTTCAATGCAAAAGATAGCAGACAAGGCTTGGATGGTGGCAGAAGACGTCGTGGAAGACATCCGGACAACAAAAGGAAAATTACTGAAAGCATCGACCACAACCAACCATCGAGCATTCCAGAATGGACCAGCAAAATCGATGTGCAAGCGTTGCCAAGGGGAAGTGGCTTTCGGCCATGCAAAGAATTTCCGCGGCGGTGCGGATTGTTGTTCGGCACACGCCACGCAAGAGGAGCACATATTCGCAATCGCAGCATCGATTCCGAACCAAGTACAGTGCTGTCGAGCAAGTTGTTTCGTTCGCACTATACCCCAATGTCCTTGGTGAAGAAGCCGTAAGACAGAGGACTGTAACGAACGTGGGACTACGACTCGGGATTGATCATTATCGGAACGCAACAACAAAACACCACGTCGTACAAAAAGTCTCTCCTTGTGAGCAAAAAAACGGCGAACCAAAGGATCCTCGATCCGTGACTTTGACAAGGGCCATTGCGTAGCAACAAAACGCAAAACAGTAGCAAGGACAGGGTCAGCAGCTGTGGCTGTAGCTACACGACGAAAATCAATCGGAAACGATGCGACCACGTCATCGGCTTCCGAATCAATGAACATGCAAGCAAGTTCGGAAGAATCGAATGCTTTATCCTCAGCAACAGGCAAACGGGACAACGCATCAGCGTTGCCGTGCTTAGCAGTGGACCGATACAAGATATCGTAGCGGTACTGCGAGAGAAAAAGTGACCAGCGAATGAATTTCTGCGCTGTACGTGGAGGTACAGGCGTGTTCGGATGAAAAAGCGATGTCAAAGGCTTGTGGTCCGTGATGATGGTAAAGTGACGACCATACAAGAAATCGTGAAACTTTGTTACACCAAACACAAGAGCCAAAGCTTCCTTCTCTATTTGTGAATAATTTCTTTGCGCAGATGAGAGCAATTTGGACGCAAAGGCAATAGGGCGATCATGCGAGCCATCCTTGTGCGCAAGCACAGCACCGATCCCGAAATCCGATGCATCTACCATCAACAAAAGGGGTTTTCGGGGATCGAATGGCGTAAGGCAAGTATTTGAAAGTAACGCCGATTTCAACTGGCGAAAGGCGCGTTCGCATTCCGTCGTCCAGACGAACGGAACACCTTTACGGCGCAAGCGATGAAGCGGAGCTGAAATGGAAGAAGCATTGCGCACAAACCTCTGATAATAATTTACCTTACCCAGCACACTCTGTAGCTGTTTTAAGTTCTGCGGTGACGGCAAGTCCTGAATGGCACGAAGGTGCTCTGGACTCGGATGTATTCCTTGGGCATTTATGACATGCCCCAGGTACGGTAAGTCACGAGCAAAAAACACACATTTGTCCTTCCTCAAGCGAAGACCATTCTGACGCAAGACCTGAAATAATGTTCGGAGATTTTGCAAATGTTCTGCTTCTGTCTTTCCTGAGATTACAATATCGTCCAGATAGTTCGCAGCCGTAGGGACCGACGCACAAATAGTTTGTAAATATTGCTGAAACAAAGCAGGGGCGGATGCACACCCGAATGGCAGTCTTTTGAAGCGATACAAGCCAAGATGCGTGTTTACCACCAAGACGCGCTGGGAGTCTTCGTCCACAGGTATCTGCAAGTACGCATCTGCTAGGTCCAATTTTGAAAAATATTTTCCCGGGCACAGTTTGTCAAAAAGATCTTCCGGGCGGGGCAAAGGAAAAGTAGCAGTCACAAGTTGTGGATTCACAGTTGCCTTGAAGTCCACGCAAAGTCTCAGTTTTCCGGAAGGTTTTGGCAAAATGACTAAGGGTGAGGCCCAGAGAGAAGCCTGCACACGTTCAATTACACCTTGAGATTCTAATTCGGCTAATGTTTTTGCGACCTCATCACGCAATGCGTGGGGAACATTGCGCGCTCTGAAAAATTTTGGTTGCGCGTTGTCTTTCAGTTCCAAATGCGCTTCATAGTTCTTAGCGCAACCAAGGCCCGGTGCAAAAATGTCTGCAAATTCGTCACAAAGACTAGAAACACTGGCGGAAGGCACAGTCTGATTCACTGATAGGACCTGATTGACAATAGACATATTAAACAATTGAAACAAATCTAAACCAAACAAGTTCACTGCACTAGAGGAACGAAGAACATAAAATGACACAAGTTTTGTCTGTCCCTTGTATGTTGCAAGAAGGCTGCACTGTCCTAACACAGGTATATGCTGTCCTGAGTAACTAGTTAACGTAACATTTGCGGCACGCAATGGCGGTGCGCCCAGCTGTTTGTACGTGTCGTGATTGAGCAATGAAACTGCAGCTCCGGTATCGAGCTGGAATGGTATCACGTTTCCTGCAAAGTCTAAGTCCACAAAAAGTTTATTGTCTTGTTGACGACAAGAGCGACTGTCTCGTGCAATTTGAACTGATACAGGTCCAGAAGCACTTGCAACTTTACGGGATTTCCGGCGACGTCGACGCACACGTTGGGTGGGACGAACACAGTCACTGTTAGCTAAAGTGTCACTGGACGGGTGGGAATGAACCACATGGATGTCCATGGGTGAAGGTCCACGATCCTGATTGTCCTGGGTTCGATTCCGGCGCGAAGCAAAAGGCCTGGAATTATTGCGATTGTCTGATCTAAGCTTTTTCTGGCAAACACTTTGTACATGTCCTTTCTTTTGACAGTAAAAGCAAACAGCTTGGCGTGACGGGCAATTTTCACGCGAATGTCTAGTTGCACACCGCGGGCAAGATTTCACTGCATTTGCTTGCTGACGCGGCGCACGTGGTTGCAAGCTAGGCGGCCGCAGCGAAGTCGGGCGCGAGGGCCGCTTAGCGTCCCGTGCAGCGGGCCGGGCGGGCCGATTAACGTGACACACTGCTGGCGAAGTTTCAAATGATGCCTGAGCAAAGTCAAGTGTGTCTTGCCTGTCCAATATGTCTATCACTTGTTGCAGGGAGGGATTAACTAGTTTCAAAATCTGTTCCCTTATGCGAACATCAGAAACGTTCTGTGCAATTGCATCACGCACCATAGTATCTGAATATGGGAGGCCACATTCACAGGCAAACGCGCAGTCTCTAGTAAGTCCTTGCAAAGTTGCTACCCACTCCCTATTAGTCTGACCGGCCGTACGTTTTGTACGAAAAAACGTATACCGTTTTGCAACAACATTAACTGTTTCTTTGAAATAGGCATCTAAAGCCGACAAAATTTCCTCGTAGGTCAGAGTTGCTACGTCGCGTCGGGGAAACAATTTCACTATCACCCGGTAGGTAGACACACCGACACAAGAAAGCAAAAACGGCTGCCGCTCTTTACCTTGAATTCCATAAGCAGTGAGGTGGAAGTTGAACTGATCGGCCCACTCAGTCCAGCTTTCGGTTGTGGCCTCAAAGGGCCTAAATGGCGGTGCGACAGCGTTGTGTGGCTGCGGTAGCGATGAAGCGGCGGGTGCCGCATCGGTTTGCAGCGCACGTTGACCCTGGACGAGCTGTCCAAGGGCTTCCAATAACGCCTGCGTCTGCTGATTCTGCAAGCGAAAAAATTCGGACAGTACATCTGGAGAATGCGGCGAAGCCATGACACAAGCAAATTAGAGCAAATAGAACACAAAGACTGCAACGTGGGCGCGGCACCACACCTCGTCGCCAAAATATTGTTGTGTCGATTCCCTAAGGTCTCGACACAATGAGTGGCTAGGTGCACGTGAAACTAACGCAGACGGGCGTAAATTCTGAAACAGGAGACTGGATGAAAACTATAAAGAAAAGAAGAGAGATTTTAATATACTTAACTTTAATGTAGTCTTGTTCTTGTTGAAATACATCTCTTGCATAGTAGTAAGCAATTAGCAATGATACACATGGCGCCTTGCTAGGTAGTAGCGATGGACTAGCTGAAGGCTATTTAATCTGTCTCTCGGCAAATGAGAGGAAGACGTGATACGTCTTGTCGCAAGCTATGTCGTCCGTACAACTGGGGCGAGGTCAAGTCCGTGTCTTGTGACCTGCCCTGTGGTGGCGCTACGTTTGCGAATACACAGTGGCGACACGCGGGTCCGACATGTACTACAGGACCGCGGCCGATTTAAGTTACCACCTAGCAAGTGTGGTGTCTAGCGGTGACACCACAAATTCTTTTTGTGCTATGGTACTTTTTGACCTGTTAATGTTCGTTTGAAGTGTGATACCAAATTTTTGAATTTATTTTCGTTCTGTTTATTCTGGAGGAATTTTTTTGTGCTATTTTTCGATTAAGTCGTTGTTATGTGGAGTTTTCGTGTGCGTTTTTTCTTTTTTTCTTTTTTTGGGGTTTATAATTTTTAGGATTATTATGGAATAGTGCCAGTGTGTTATTTATCTACTATGTCGTTATGTGGGGATGGGTTTGGTTTTGCTGTCTTTGTTAGGGCTATATAGGTTTAGGGTATATTTTCTTTTTGTTCAGTCTGGAAGAATTTGTGTTGTTATTTTTCTATTATATTGTAGTTATGTGGACGCCTGACTGGTATCCCTGTCTTCATTTCATATGTGTAGATGAAGTGAATTATTGGATTTCAATTTTGTGTTTTCGTTATATTTTCGTTGAGTTCATTCTAGAGAAATTTGTGTAGGATAATATTCGATTTTTTTATTATATTGATTTAGCTTTATTAACATTTCCTTTTTTGTTTGTTTCTGCCCAGTACTCTCTCATTCCTGCAGCAGTCCCGTTACTTTCATTTTATATGGTCTTTTAAAGAAATGCATTATGCAATCACAGCTACAACGGTCCATTTTATTAGAGAAAATCGATTTCGGTCGAGGATCAGACCGCCAACAAGTCCAAAAAAGATCTCAGCTATGAAATTGCTTAATAGGAATAGCAGTTTCGGATGTACAGTGTTCCGTCATTGATATTAACTTGTCATGTCCATTATGTCAATTTGACTTCATCGACTTCTTTCCCAATGTGATGTATATACAGATAATACCAATGGTAGAGCTATCTACGGTTGATAATTACTATTGCAATTACGCGAATGCATAGCTGAGACGGTTTTCGGAAGCGATTATGGTCTAATTCTGGTCCAGATTCGATCTACATCTACATCTACATCTACATTTATACTCCGCAAGCCACCCAACGGTGTGTGGCGGAGGGCACTTAACATGCCACTGTCATTACCTCGCTTTCTAGTTCCAGTCGCGTATGGTTCGCGGTAAGAACGACTGCCGGAAAGCCTCCGTGCGAGCTCGAATCTCTCTAATTTTACATTCGTGACCTCCTCTGGAGGTATAAGTAGGGGGAAGCAATATATTCGATACCGTACTCTCTCGAAACCTGGACAGCAAGCTACACAGCGATGCAGAGCGCCTCTCTTGCGGAGTCTGCCACTTGAGTTTGCTAAACATCTCCGTAACGGTACCACGCGTACAAAATAACCCTGTGACGAAACGCGTCTATTTTCTTTGGATCTTCTCTATCTCCTCTGTGAACCCGATCTGGTACGGATCCCACACTGATGAGCAATACCCAAGTATAGGTCGAACGAGTGTTTGTAAGCCACCTCCTTTGTTGATGGACTACATTTTCTAAGGACTCTCCCAATGAATCTCAACTTGGTACCCGCCTTACCACTTCAAATCGTTCCGCACGCGTACTCCCAGATATTTTACTGAAGTAACTGCTACCAGTGCTTGTTCCGCTATCATATTATCATACAATAAAGGATCCTTCTTTCTATGTATTCGCAATACATTACATTTTTTTTATGTTAAGGGTCAGTTGCCACTCCCTGCACCAAGTGCCTATCCGCTGCAGATCTTCCTGCATTTCGCTACAACTTTCTAATGCTGCAACTTCTCTGTATACTGCAGCATCATCCGCGGAAAGCCGCATGGAAATTCCGACACTATCTACGAGGTCATTTATATGTATTGTGAAAAGGAATGGTCCCATAACACTCCCCTGTGGCACGCCAGAGGTTACTTTAACGTCTGTAGACGTCTCTCCATTGAGAACAAAAGGCTGTGTTCTGTTTGCTAAAAACTCTACAATCCAGCCACAAAGCTGGTCTGATATTCCGTAGGCTCTTACTTTGTTTACCAGGCGACATTGCGTAACTGTATTGAACGCCTTCCGGAAGTCAAGGAAAATTGCATCTACCTGGGAGCCAGCATCTAATATTTTCTGGGTCTCATGAACAAATAAAGCGAGTTGGGTCTTACACGATCGCTGTTTCCGGAATCCGTGTTGATTCCTACAGAGTAGATTCTAGGTTTCCAGAAATGACATGATACGCGAGCAAAAAATATGTTCTAAAATTCTACAACAGATCCATGTCAGAGATCTAGGTCTATAGTTTTGCGCATCTGCTCGACGACCCTTCTTGAAGACTGGGACTACCTATGTCTCCTTTCCAATCATTTGGAACCTTCCCATGCGGTACACGGCTGTTAGAAGGGGACAAGTTCTTTAGCGTACCCTGTGTAGAATCGAATTGGTATCCCGTCAGGTCCAGTGGACTTTCCTCTGTTGAGTGATTTCAGTTGCTTTTCTATTCCTTGGACACTTGTTTCGATGTCAGCCATATTTTCGCTTGTGCGAGGGTTTATTGAAGGAACTGCAGTGCGGTCTTCCTCTGTGAAACAGCTTTGGAAAAAGGTGTTTAGTATTTCAGCTTTAAGCGTGTCATCCTGTGTTTCAATGCCATCATCCTCCCAGAGTGTCTGGATTCGGGCCACTTATTGATTTAACGTAAGACCAGAACTTCCTAGGATTTTCTGTGAAGTCGGTACACAGAATTTTACTTTCGAATTCACTGAACGCTTCACGCATAGCCCTCCTTACGCTGACTTTGACATCGTTTAGCTTCTGTTTGTCTGAGAGGTTTTGGTAGCGTTTAAACTTGCAGTGAAGCTCTCTTTGCTTTCGCAATAGTTTCCTATCTTTGTTGTTGAACCACGGTTGGTTTTTCCCGTCCCTCACAGGTTTACTCGGCACGTACCTGTCTTAAACGCATTTTACGATTGCCTTGAACTTTTTCCATAAACACTCAACATTGTCAGTGTCGGAAGAGAAATTTTCGTTTTGATCTGTTAGGTAGTCTGAAATCTGCCTTCTATTACTCTTGCTAAACAGATAAACCTTCCTCCCTTTTTATATTCCTAATTACTTCCATATTCAGGGATGCTACAACGGTCTTATGATCACTGATTCCCTGTTCTGCGCTTACAGAGTCGAAAAGTTCGGGTCTGTTTGTTATCAATAGGTCCAAGATGTTATCTCCACGAGTCGGTTCTCTGTTTAATTGCTCGAGGTAATTTTTCGGATAGTGCACTCAATATAATGTTACTCGATGCTCCGTCCCTACCATCCATCCTAAACATCTGAGTGTCCCTGAAATCTCCACCTAAGACTATAACACGCTTAGAAAATTTATGTGAAATGTATTCCAGATTTTCTCTCAGTTGTTCCGCCACTAATGCTGCTGAGTCGGGAGGTCGGTAAAAGGAGCCAATTATTAACCTAGCTCGGTTGTTGAGTGTAACCTCCACCCGTAATAATTCACAGGAACTATCCACTTCTACTTCACTACAGGATAAACTACTACTAACAGCGACAAACACGCCACCACCGGTTGCATGCAATCTATCCTTTCTAAACACCGTCTGTGCCTTTGTAAAAATTTCGGCAGAATTTATCTCTGGCTTCAGCCAGCTTTCCGTACCTATAACGATTCCAGCTTCGGTGCTTTCTAATACCGCTTCAAGTTGCGGTACTTTACCAACGCAGCTTCGACAGTGTACAATTACAATACAGATCGCTGCTTGGTCCCCGCATGTCCTGATTTTGCCCCGCACCCTTGAGTCTGTCGCCCTTTCTGTACTTGCCACAGGCCATTTAACCTAAAAAACTGCCCAGTCCACGCCACACAACCCCTGTTACCCGTGTAGCCGCCTGCTGTGAGTAGCGGAGCCCGAAACCGCACCACCCTATGGTCTCTAATGAAACGTACCGTTGTAGCTGTCCATTGCACAATACAGTTGTTAACATTCATTAAAGCTGCACAACATCTCCTCTACAAAAGATTTTTTATGTTTGTTTTCGACCGTAATAGTCTATCTTGTGATCGTCTTCTCCAAGAATACAATCGGACTGTTATTAAATGTTATCTGTGGTTGTGGTAGACTCGGAGCGGTCTCTATTTACTTTAATTTTTACTTTCACAATGAAAACGGTGTAACCGATCTTTCTGTCTCGTCGATTACACCGGCATATTGCTAATGATCATTGTAGGGTTATACTGCTAGAATTATCTTTCGTCTGCGAAGAAGAACACACGTTGGAAACTGGTTATAACTGTGTAGATTTATACTGAGTTGACCTGGCACCTTATTATGAGAGTATTACTTTCCTGTTGCTTATGGTCATTAAAGCACTATCTCGAAGTATTGTTGGACATTAAATCACTATCTCGAAGTATTGTTAACTGGTAGATCAATTGGGAGTTTATTAACTGTACGGATGTTTTCAACATTTAGACTCCGCTGTATACTTTTCAATCGTAAAACATGATTATTTCGTCTTACATAGATTCAAATTACTGAAAATTTTCATTGCAGTGCTTGTTTAACCATTGACATCGACATTCCAGAACAACGTTGTGCTCTGCAGTTATCGAGGTTGCTGCTTAATGTTGACTACAGGGTTTGCTAACAAAAATCAGCTTAGCTGTGGTGGACCATTGCGTAGCAATTACTTCCGCACTCTCTGGAGTAGCTGAAGTATCGAAACGAATTCGTTCCTTGAGTTCTTGAGTAAAAGAACTTTTAATTTTGATTCAGTCGCTATTGTGTTGGATTTTGTGTTTCGAGAACAAGTTCTTGGGGAGCTTTAGATGCCTTGAATGAAGCGAACGCCATGCTTCAGAAGCAAGGTGTATATATTGTAATCGCCGAGAGGCAAGAACCATTGCTTTATCTGTCACCTGCTTATTTTCAGTATACATCTGCAATTAGAACATCGAATAAGCTTTTAGATGACTATGTATTTAGTGGAGATGTACCAGAAAACTGTAGTGTGATGTGGCTTCGCAACATGTTACTAGTAATGGGACTGCATGTGAAAACACAGTTCGACTTACATTCCAGTACATTGTTTCAATACGTAATGCAACTTCAGAAACTTCCGATGATGCTTGACTTGTAGAGACAGATATCCTCACTGAGTTTTTGTCAACGTTCAAGTGCTGGAATGATATATTCTTAAATTTATAGCTTAGTTTCACAATGAGAATGGTGTCATCTATCTCTCTCCTTTTCGATTACACATAGAGGCGGTATGGCTTATCGTTGGTTCGTGCTGTTATTTTCTGCCGTCGGTGAAAAAGAAAAGTCGTAAACAGGCTCCAGCTGTGTAATACTGAGTTGACATGGCAGTGTAGGAAAAACATTATGTTTTCCTGTCACTTAAGGAAGTACAATTAAAATCTTGGAGCACTGTCGAATGTTTAACGTATTAGCTGTTTATGAGCTATTTTTGTGTTTTCTTCATGTAGAAACGGCTGGGTAAATTTCAATCATAAACACAGCTATTACGTCTTGCATGTTACTGTTTAGCTCATATGACGATGAAGTGTAGTTTAGATTTAGGGTTTTTCATGACTGACACAAAGAAGGAACAGTGCATCCTTGAGAGAATACATTGACTCGGCAATATGGATAGCCGTAAAAATCGTATTCTCGTCATATATTATATAGACTGTACATGTCGTTTTTGATACAAGCAGCTGCTTTTATTACTAAACATACGGTTACAGACATATCGGCACGGTCCCAGGTTTTTCTTGTGATCTAGTTGTGGGACACTGCTGCAAAACGTACTCGTAGACACGGTCTGGTCATGTCTAACGTGCTGTTTGTTATCGTTACAGCAATGTTCCGACGCATGAAGAAGTTTTTCTCCCGGTGTTTGGGAGGGGAGAAAGAAGAGGGTCAGCGACTGGAGAACTTGGTCGCTGTTCGGGGTACTGTACAGGTGAGCCACGTCACGTTTCATCACTGGTGACGTAACATGCAAAGCAGTAAAGTCTGAGAGCTACCTGATTGTACATAACATGAACAGCAGATATTGCAAACTGTCACGAATTACTGTAAATGAATATTTGGTTCGCTATAAACATCCCATGTGACACGTCATTGTAAATAACACGTCTTATATAGGCATCTCTGCCCGAGTGATGATTGTGACGATTATATAAAATACCACCTAACTACCTAACTCCGTCCAACCACTCCTCTGAAGTGCCAAAGGTACCGATCGACCGCCTCGTCATCGTCAGACGATAGATGTCACTGTATGGAGGAGCATGTGGTTAGCATGCTGCTCTTTCGCATCGTAATCGGATATATAATACCGGCAGCAACGAATGTCACTGATGGATGGATGAGTTTGTTGATCACTGGAGCTCATAAAAGTCTTTACCGTAAAACTTGAGCTTATCTCCAGACCTACATAAAATGTTTAAAATTTGCAATAGTCGTCTCTACTTCAAGTAAAACAAAGAGCTGGAGTCCTCTTAAATTTACTTTTGCGTTCTCATCAAAGATAAAGTGCCGTAAAATTTGGAGTAAAAGAATTCTAATACCACATGCATCACAGATCTAATGGTCGTTTAACATGAGTATGAAGCCATTAGAAATGTGTCCTATTCGGATGGGAGCCAGGGTGACTTTAGCATGTCAAAGTCGTATATTCTCTGACCTGCAGGGTAGCCTCACACTGTGTCTCGCTGTGTTCCCTGCAGGCCTCCTTGGCTACATTATCTGCTTGCTCTTTTCCCTAGATCCCACTGGCCCTAGCTCCTCTCAACCGTGTTATTACCACAATATATCCGGACTTGTCCCATTAGGTAAGATAATGTTGATAATCGAACCTGAATGCTGATTAAACAATTCTGACAACGTAACACTGACCTCAGACATGGACAGTTGATTCTAACCATTTATCATTCCGAGAAAATGGGTGTGGTATTTGTTAACACTGAACAAATAACTATGTGAGAGGCCTGAGAATGGTAACAACCCTCTCAAGTTGTAAAAAATTATGGTGAAAAATATTCTAGGGGCAGAGCTAAACTTAAATTGCTGCCAACGCAATCGACTGAAGAAGACATTACAGACCATCTGGTTGCCCACCCAGTTACCTGCTGACCGTGTTTAATATGAGACTGACCATAGGAAATGTACAGTGTAGTCAGAGAACAGAGAAACAGGAACTGTTAGCTAAAACTTGTTACAGTCCCACTTACTTTTCTTTACAGAGAAAGAACAAGTAGGAGCTCGTAATAAAAAGTTCGTGGCTCAAGAAGTTACATTCTAGGCCTCTGTCATTGCAGTTTAACTCATAATACGTAGGATAATGGTAGTAAATGTCGGAAGAACAGAATTCTATCTGATACTACACATAGTCAGGGTACACTCACTATCACTGTCTCTAGGCCAAAAATTCGAAATAAATGTAAGAATTTGTAACACATGTGTATGTAAAGACCTACCGCTATCTCTGAATTACCAAACATGCTCTACGACTAATCAAACTAATAAGTTCTTTTTCTTACAGGAGCGTCAGTTCACCCTGGACTCGTTTTTTGAGGAGATACTGCAGAAGCGGCTGCAGGAAGAGAAAGAAGTCCTTTCTGTTTCGGTGAGTGTAAATTACAACAGTAGAAGGAATAGTAGCATTTGATTTCAAAGTGAATTTTTCGTTTTCTCACTACATGATAACTATCGAATATGATACTACTTACTGGTCTGCTTCCGGGTGTTAGGCCGAATTGTTGTGTTCATTTTGTGGACATTATTTCGACGGACGTCCCAGCGATCAACTTCATGTGCTGCGAACTTTGCAGTAATGTGTACTCGCTGCTTGGACTCAAACCAGTCATTGAACGTCACACAACCTGAAGAAGATGGGTCGGTCAGTTGCTGAAATGTTAACCATAAAGCAGGAACAACAACACGGCATAACCTCAGAAGCACATCATTAACCAGTCGTGCCCAGAAAAGTGTTAAAGATAATGGGATATTAGATATTTGTTAGTATTAATTGTTGCTGAGACATCACACGACTGGTGTTTCTTAGATACTAAGTTGAGTTACTAGATATTAAGTAGCGACACATGTACACTTGTAAATTTATGATAAATGTAACACTTCGTAACACTTTTATATGATAGGAAATAACATTAATTTTGGACTACTGCACATGTTGGATAACATAAAACTAAGAAGCTCTTTTCCAACAGGAGCGTCAGTTCACTTTGGACGCCTTTTTTGAGGAGATTCTGCAGAAGCGGCTGCAGGAAGAGAAAGAAGTCCGTCCTGCTCCGGTTAGTATAAATTCGAACCGTATAGGGAATAGTAGCATTTAGTTTGAAAGCGAATTTTTCGTTTTCTCACTACATGATAACTTACTCTCGAAGATGGTACTAGTTACTGGTCCGCTTCCGGGTGTTAGGCAGAATTGTTGTGTTCATTTTGTGCACAATACTTCAACGGACGTCCCGGCCATCAACTTCATGTGCTGCGAACTTTGCGGTAATGTACGCTCTGCTTGACTCAAATCAGTCAGGAAACGTCTGACGATCTGAAGAAGATGGCTCGATCAGTTGTTGAAATTTTGACCACAAAGCAGCAACAGCAACACGGAATAACCTCAGAAGCACACCATTAACCAGTCGTACATCAGAAAATGTTAAAGATAATGGGATATTAGTTATTTATTAGTATTAATAGTATCTGAGATGTGAAACGAATTGTGTTAGTTGGATACTAAATTGAATTACTATATTCTTAATTTCGATACCTGAACCGTGCTAATTTGTGGTAAATTTTACAATTCGTTATACTTTTATATGACAGGAACTAGCACAAATTGTGAATCACTTCACATGTTAGATAACATGAAAGTAATAAGATCTTTTCCAACAGGAGCGTCAGTTCACACTGGACGCCTTTTTCGTGGAGTTGCTGCAGAGACGGCTGCAGGAGGAGAATTAAGGCGGTGCTGTTACGGTGAGTGGTACTTCGATCTGTGTAAAGGACAACTGACTTTGGTTTCTAAGTGTATTTCTCGGTTCATGATCACATGGTAGCTCCCTTCAGAAGGGGAATCTTCAAGATATTATTCGAGTATAGAGTTTTACGATTTTTAATATGACTGAAATGCTGTCAGTTTAGATATATCACCATGGCTACAAAATTCTTTGGTCGACCCATAAACTTTGTCGGTAACCATAGTCTGCTGTTCTTTTATACCAATTGTGAACTCTGATCAGATACAAAATCCTTACGCGGCATACATATCTTTTCGCTCTAGTATTGGTAGGACATACTTAAATTGAAGAATCAATGGTACATACAATACCGAACCTACACTTTCAGATGATGGATAGCAATTCAGGAAACGTTCACCTATGTCCCCTACCGCCCATTACACAGTTATCATATTTTCAGCACAGTGCACCTTCAGCGTCGCACGATTATTCTTGATATTTTAATCCCATTTCTTATGCTGCATGATCGTTTATTTTTCTGTCACATAGTTGTCCATGAAGCTCTACGAATTTGAACTGAACATTTACACAACTTGTTTGAAGAAACTCTACTATTTTGGTATGGATGCATTTGCCAACAGTCACAATCCTCTCCATTCCTTAATGAATATAGTTCAGATGAGGATAATAGATCAGTTTGCGTGAGGTATCCACTAACTCATAAATATTATGATACTTGTAACAGCTATCTACCATCATGATGCAATAATTTTGTAGACCGTTTCACCACAATAGATCACACTCCAGGAGGAGAAAATAGGCAAACACTCACTGTCGGTAGTTTTCAAATTTTCGATAAATAGTATTCTAGGGCTCATGAGTTTGGGCGATCGAAACACTCCATCTATCGATACAGGAAACGACCATTTATTAGCATGGGGTTCTACGATAATTTAGCACTTTCCTTTACAGATGTCGTATCAACCCACCATAAAAGGGCGACGTTTCTAATTTTGAAATTTATATTTGTCGGCAGATCACTCCGGTGTCCTCCGCGCCCACCTTGGAGGTCTGCACTTCACACCGCGCAGCTCTTGATATCCGCCCTGCCAGACGCTGGATGTGTTCACGCGTGGCCACCAACGCGACGTCTGGAGAAGACCGTCTGGCTGCTAAAATGTGCGACCGCGATATCGCGGCCAATACCACCTGAAACCACAGTTACCAGTCCAATAAATCTTTGGATTAATGATATAACACGTCTCGTTATTTCTTTTGTTTGCAACAGGCGGCGTTGTAGTAATGCAGGGGACTCGCATGAGGGTGGTTGAAGTTCTCTTTCGACCAGCAAGGTCTAGGGGTCGAAGGTTTCTCTTAGTAGATTAAGGCAAACGCAAAAATGGTTCCTTAGGAATATAACTCTTTCGATTTTCTCTCCAATGCGAGTCCTGTCTGCCATTAACTCTCCGTCGATGAAAGTGGAAGTTATACGTGCATAAATCCTACTTGTTATTTTTATTAGAGTTACAAAATGAATATAAACAATAACAGTAATGAAAACTGTTGTGACAATGGTAGTGGAATGGAAAAATTTGGAATCCACAGGACTTCTCTTTGAAAATTTGCGTATGAAGCTTAAGAGGTAAATCATTGACACTAATGATAACAGTCAAAAGACTAGAGTGACTACAAAGAGTCTGCTCCTAAGGATAACAAAGTAGTTCCTGTAATCTCGATATTTACTCTACAACTCAGTGAGCCACATGTAATATGGCACTACACACGCAGGAACTAAAACGTAATCAACATTTTACGCCCTCAGCATACATTGTTCTCTCATTAACTACTGTCTATACTTGTACGTAGAAAACTAGACTGATCAGCCAGAACATTACGACCATCTACCTAATAGCCGGTATGTCCACCTCTGACACGGGTATCAAGGGCGACGTGTCGTGGCAGGGATGCAATGAGGCGTTGGTAGGGCTATGTAGGGAGTTGGTACCACATCTGCACACACAAGTCGCTTACTTTCCTTAAATTCCCGTAAATTGCACTCTGTCCAGCATTAAACTCTAATGTTAGTTCTGCTATACTTGGTCGCCCGTCCTGTTTTACCTGTCTGCCCAGCTTACGACCACCAACATCTGTAATGAGGGGTGTCCCCGACAAGTCATGCAGTTTCCGAAATGGACGTGACACGCCTCCGGGCCGACACAATCAGCCCTCGGTCAAATTGAGACATATCGCAGGTCTCCCCCATTCTACGCACGAACGGCACGCTCACCGATACTAGATGCACCGTGAGTTTGTCTGACTAGCAGTCATTCCTCGCCATGTGACGCTGCTATCGCCTGGACGGGTTTATATCGACAGTGGGTCGGTGGCCATAACATTCTGGCTGATCAGTGTCTGTGGGTATGAAGTAGTAGGTATGTAAACACACTCAGCAGCTGGTCATAACAGAAGCGTGACGAGTGTCTTTCCAAGTGGGACACAAGTGCTGCAATTCACTGAACTGCACTGGCAAAATAACAATTGTCTAGCATGTGGATGTAACCTCAAACGAGTAAACAAAGGAATGAATAGCACGACCATAATGCTCAGCCTTAAGGGCGACTGAGAATTCAGAGAGAGTTCATGAACGCTGCTACTTATACTGTGGCACCTATCCCCTTGATTTGTTATGACGTTAAATTTTACTTTCAGGACTAATGTCACAGAGGAAAATGCTGTTGCAGAAGGCACGTTTTTGTTTCATCTTTTATTTACTTCACCTAAAGCAAGGAAGAGTCGTTTGGAACATTTATGGGGGTACGACATGAGCTATATGTGCAGTTTATAGATATGGATCACCTAGACGTAAGGATTTTGTCACAGACTGGAGTATTCTGCAATGTTCATGGCTGTACAGTTAACTTCAACCCGAAGAAAATTACTCGCCTGTTATGTCCCAAAAACAAAGTAATGAAAATGTTTAAGAATATTTGGGTAATTTGAAGATATTTCGTAACTACTTTTACACCTCTCTAAGGACTTTTGTGTGAAATAATAACGCAAACACAAAATGTTAATATTTGCACCATTTTTCGTCAGTTGTAGCTTAGATTTTCCTTTATTATATAGATAAAATCTGATTACAAATATACTGTATATTATCGACCTCTGAAGTGGCTAGCACGATTAGGCGAAAAAGTTTGGTTCAAAATGGCTCTGAGCACTATGCGACTTAACATCTACGGTCATCAGTCCCCTAGAACTTAGAACTACTTAAACCTAACTAACCTAAGGACAGCATACAACACCCAGCCATCACGAGGCAGAGAAAATCCCTGACCCCGCCGGGAATCGAACCTGGGATCCCGGGCGTGGGAAACGAGAACGCTACCGCATGACCACGAGATGCGGGCAAAAAGTTTGGTAAACACACGTAAATTCAGTAGTAAAGGACGGAATTTCCTCTTATCTCTATGATAAAACACAATTAGATTTTTCACAGATGATAACGTCATTTACCGACTTGTAAAGTCAGCAGATGACCAAAATGAATTGCAAAATGATTTAGATAAGATATCTGTATGGTGCGAAAAGTTGCAACTGACCATGAATAAAGAAAAGAGTGAAGTTATTCACATGAGTATTAAAAGAAATCCGCTAAATTTCGATTACACGATAAGTCACACAAATCTGAAGGCTGTAAATTCAACTAAATACTTAGGGATTACAACTACCAATAACTTAAACTGAAACAATCACATAAATAATGTTGTGGGTAGAGCAAACCAAAGACTGCTATTCACTGGCAGAACACTTAGAAGGTGCCACAGATCTACTAAAGAGATTGATTACACCACGCTTGTCCGCCGTATTCTGGAATATTGCTGTGCGGTGTCGGATCCGCATCAGGTGGGACTGACGGATGGCATCGAAAAAGTTCAAAGAATGGCGGCTCATTTTGTACTATCTCGAAATAGGGGAGATAGTGCCACAGACATGGTACGTGAATTGGAGTGTCAATAATTAAAACAAAGTCGTTTTTCGTTGCGACGAGATCTTCTCATAAAATTTCAATCACCAGTTCTCTCCCTCGATTGCGAAAACATTGTTTTGCCACCCATCTACATAGGGAGAAATGATCTTCATGATAAAATAAGAGAAATCAGGGCTCGCACAGAAATATTTAAGTGCTCGTTTTTCCCGCGCGCCGTTCGAGTATGGAACGGTAGAGAGCTTGAAGGCGATTCGTTGAACCCTCTTCCAGGCACTATATTGTGAATTGCAGAGTAATCACGTAGACGTAGACATTTTAGTCCATAGCAGCTGTTAACAATAGAAGGGATACACAAAAAATCGAAATGGCAGGTAATAATTCCCGAATTACGACACAAAAAACTAGGATAAGGCGATACAACGTAAAATTATAAGGTACTTCAGTACTGCATGTGATAGTTTATAGATATGGGAAAAATGTAAGGTGAAACAAATAATTTTTCTTCCTAAAGTGTGGGCGGTGTTCTACAGTAAGATAATGGAATACCAAAGTGAATTGTATTCGTCACAGTGTCTAAATAACTTTCAGAATGCTGTTAGTTACACTGTGCTTAAGGTCGGCCACGCCAGAATATCTTTTTTCAGAATATTGCGATAGGAAAGCCTTCTACTGCTCAATAGAAACAAATTTCGCCTCCAACTCCACACACTTTATTTTACCTTGAACAGCACCATGACTTGTACATTTCAATAAGTCTCTTCCACATAGTTGCGAAAAAGTTAGGTACACAGCTCCTAAATTTATTTATTCTTGTGATATCGTTCAGTAGATTGCTAGGTATGTACCATTTTAACGTATTTTCTAAATATATTACCACCACAAGAAATAAGCTGATGCACTTTAGCTTATTCTTCTTTCGATACTCTTGAAATTTAATAAGCCCCACAAGAAACATGGTTGGTTGGTTGGTTGGTTGGTTTGGGGAAGGAGACCAGACAGCGTGGTCATCGGTCTCATCGGATTAGGGAAGGAAGTCGGCCGTGCCCTTTCAGAGGAACCATCCCGGCATTTACCTGGAGTGATTTAGGGAAATCACGGAAAACCTAAATCTGGATGGCCGGACGCGGGATTGAACCGTCGTCCTCCCGAATGCGCGTCCAGTGTCTAACCACTGCGCCACCTCGCCAAGAAACATGTTTGAGCTACATGATATTCAGGTCTGGTAGGAATAAAACTTCACCGATCGCCCCTGTTTGCTAACATTACATGGGAATAGACGAACCTATCGAAAGGACTCTGATCTTTTACATCAAAAGTGGAAACTGGACACGTTAATGTAACACAGCACACGAAGACGTAGAATTTAAAGGTACTGGACGCCCCATTAGTTCAGTGGATGGACAAACATAGGTATCTCATATTCCGAAGATGTAAAAGTTCTTTAAATTTGTGAACGGTTGATTTACTTTAACTGAAGGATAATGAAACGAGATGAAAATGAAATCTGAAGATACCTGAAGCGAAAGTTTAAATTCTATGAGAGTGTTACTGTGGCCATTTGAATGTGCAGTGAAGTATCTGAAATAAAACCAAAGTCATGGTTCACACATAAGTGGGGAATACGGCAAGGGGCAAATCGATAAATCTTCTGAATTTAATTACTAATTCGTGAAAGTTTTTTGAACATCTCTGTTGCTGGTGTAGTTATTCATATAACGATTCTTTACCCTTTTTCGGTGTTTCAGGTGAATTCGACACAAGGTAGTTAGAGAGCAGCTGTCAGTACTTGTTATATGATAACACTCCAGTGCTGCTTCAGAACCTTACTTCGTTGGATTTATGAGCTCAGATACAGTCTTAGTTTCAGGATGGCTACATTTATTTCTATACTTTTACTAGAATCTGAAAAGGTCACCTGCAAATAGCACTATTGCACTGTTACTTAACAACACTTGGCACGCATTGTACACTCCTGGAAATTGAAATAAGAACACCGTGAATTCATTGTCCCAGGAAGGGGAAACTTTATTGACACATTCCTGGGGTCAGATACATCACATGATCACACTGACAGAACCACAGGCACATAGACACAGGCAACAGAGCATGCACAATGTCGGCACTAGTACAGTGTATATCCACCTTTCGCAGCAATGCAGGCTGCTATTCTCCCATGTAGACGATCGTAGAGATGCTGGATGTAGTCCTGTGGAACGGCTTGCCATGCCATTTCCACCTGGCGCCTCAGTTGGACCAGCGTTCGTGCTGGACGTGCAGACCGCGTGAGACGACGCTTCATCCAGTCCCAAACATGCTCAATGGGGGACAGATCCGGAGATCTTGCTGGCCAGGGTAGTTGACTTACACCTTCTAGAGCACGTTGGGTGGCACGGGATACATGCGGACGTGCATTGTCCTGTTGGAACAGCAAGTTCCCTTGCCGGTCTAGGAATGGTAGAACGATGGGTTCGATGACGGTTTGGACGTACCGTGCACTATTCGGTGTCCCCTCAACGATCACCAGTGGTGTACGGCCAGTGTAGGAGATCGCTCCCCACACCATGATGCCGGGTGTTGGCCCTGTGTGCCTCGGTCGTATGCACTTCTGACTGTGGCGCTCACCTGCACGGCGCCAAACACGCATACGACCATCAGTGCAACCAAGGCAGAAGCGACTCTCATCGCTGAAGACGACACGTCTCCATTCGTCCCTCCATTCACGCCTGTCGCGACACCACTGGAGGCGGGCTGCACGATGTTGGGGCGTGAGCGGAAGACGGCCTAACGGTGTGCGGGACCGTAGCCCAGCTTCATGGAGACGGTTGCGAATGGTCCTCGCCGATACCCCAGGAGCAACAGTGTCCCTAATTTGCTGGGAAGTGGCGGTGCGGTCCCCTACGGCACTGCGTAGGATCCTACGGTCTTGGCGTGCATCCGTGCGTCACTGCGGTCCGGTCCCAGGTCGACGGGCACGTGCACCTTCCGCCGACCACTGGCGACAACATCGATGTACTGTGGAGACCTCACGCCCCACGTGTTGAGCAATTCGGCGGTACGTCCACCCGGCCTCCCGCATGCCCACTATACGCCCTCGCTCAAAGTCCGTCAACTGCACATACGGTTCACGTCCACGCTGTAGCGGCATGCTACCAGTGTTAAAGACTGCGATGGATCTCCGTATGCCACGGCAAACTGGCTGACACTGACGGCGGCGGTGCACAAATGCTGCGAAGCTAGCGCCATTCGACGGCCAACACCGCGGGTCCTGGTGTGTCCGCTGTGCCGTGCGTGTGATCATTGCTTGTACAGCCCTCTCGCAGTGTCCGGAGCAAGTATGGTGGGTCTGACACACCGGTGTCAATGTGTTCTTTTTTCCATTTCCAGGAGTGTAAGTTGTACTTCGTTAACTATGTCATATATAGCTCCTTTTCCAGCAAAAAGTTCCAGTTTCCTTCGCAATAAACGGAATGTTGAGACGCCTTGCTGTCGTTTGTCAAAATACTTCGAACTATACAATAATTTCGAAATCAATTTCAGCTTTGAGCACTCCTCCTCTGCGATAGTACGATACCCTGTAGGTACCTCTCAAAAAACTGCGAGCGTCTCACATGGAAAATTTTTTCCTCCTAAGCCAAACAGTGAAAATACAGCTACCGAATTTTGTGAAATTCACAAATATCACATTACACGTCTCACGGCTAAAATCAAAATAATCGCCTACAGTAATTGTACTTAAATAAATTTCTGTAGCAGTGACTAGTAACGCATATACTTTAATCCAGCAAGGGACCAAAATAATACTCTGTTGTATCGTCAGTTGACATCTAACGAACTACGTATTTTTCCTGATCGTACTGGTTGCGTACATTTCGTACAATATAATTAAAACGGGCGGGAAATCAACGGTGGTCGTTTTTAAAAGAGTTCCACACACGTCTACCGGTGACAATCTACAAAGTTCCAATAAGAAGTCTAAATGACTTTCCGCAGTACACACTCTCGTAAGTAACTCAGCCCAGGTAAGAGTAGTCCAAGTTGACAATGCTCTGGCTTCATCTTGCTCATCTGTAGAGCACCTCCCACGGGATTCACTATTACAAGATATTCTGTTATCTTCGCTCTAAACAGAATCAAACTAATCAAGATGTGTGCCATGGCAATAGCGCACTAGTTAATATCGCTTGCAGAAAATTACAGAATGTAGAGAACTGAAGCTTGCCTAATACTATACAACACCATTGCATATATCTGGGCGAGAACTGTGTGCTGTTATGTCGTTACAAAAAAATGGTTCAAATGGCTATGAGCACTATGGGACTTAACTGCAGTGGTCATCAGTCCCCTAGAACTTAGAACTACTTAAACCTAACTAACCTAAGGACATCACACACATCCATGCCCGTGGCAGGATTCGAACCTGCGACCGTAGCGGTCACGCGGTTCCAGACTGTAGCGCCTAGAACCTCTCGGCCACTCCGGCCGGCTATGTCGTTAAAGCACCACAGCACATCGCTCGAGCATTTCAACAGATATATTTACATCTCCCGTCCAGAATTTGCCATCCTGCGACGTGAGAACGCATTACGTCTTTACTAAACTGATCAAAAGCTGTGATCGAGGTGATTTCATGTGGAGGTGACAGCCGGCGCTGTGTGCGCCCCTCCCCTCCTAAGGCCAAACAGGGGCGAATTCTCTCGACCGGGGGTACGGCACTGTGTCGCAAGTATGGTGAATTATTGGGGAAGACGAGAGCCTTCGATAACACCCGTCCACTTTGACAAATAACATCATCACAAACCTCAAGATGAAACACAAATTGATTTAGAAATGTCTATCAAAACGTCAAAATCATCAGATCCCATAAAACCAAAGTATTAAAATCAAATTCAGAAACATAAAAATTGTGAATAATAGATATGAGCATTACGAGTAAACTGTGGCAATTTGGGGAGATATGTTCTCAAGTAAAAACCACAGAATCCCAAAAATACTGAAGTATACAAAACAAAACAACCAGAAGAATACGATGAAGAATAGTACGCAGAGGTTGGCATCGAAAATGCAAAAATAAAGCATCAAATTAGAGAAATTCAATTGATATCGAAGACATCACACCATATACATAAATTAACTGAAAAGCCAGACACCAATACAAAAAACCAAAAGGCAATATCAGAACAGAAAGCGAAAAAGTAATACCAGTATAGGTAGCCAATGTCACGAAAGTTAACGAAATACGGTAGCAAGCACATCACTTACCTACATAGCTCGACCGAACACTCCAATACCGATACAGAAAGCAAGAAATTACAGAAATGGACAAAATGCAGTAACATGGGTTCACCAAAACACCTCAACAGAAAATCGCAAAATCCCAGAAATTACGCGTATATCTCTGTGTTCTTAGACGTGAGGTGTTAAGCACGAAACTGGATCTGGCGAATTTATTTTGTGGGGCGTACAGTGTGGGCAACCAAAATCAACCAATTCTGCTACATCTTTGTACATTACTTTCAATGACTAACATCGCGTTCTTCACACTTTACGTTAGAATAACCAGTCTTCATTTACAATAACCTTTTGAAGACTTACACTTATCTTAATTGTTGATGTATCAGCTTTCCTTATTCAGTAATATTACTATTATTATTCACTAAGTTATTAATTTCATTACATTACAGGTTGGCTCACCTTTGAAAAAATATGTGTAGAAGTTCACATAAGTTGTAATCACTGTGTACTCACGTTACCAAGACAACCAAAGATAACGTTTGATATCTAGTTGATTAGAAGCGTAAGCGGAGTACAACGTAAACTCGTCCTTTTGTTAAGTAACTAAATTTGTGGATTCAGTAACATGCCTACTCCAGCAAAATTTGCAACACTATGTATATATCCAATACAGATTACAAACACAGCATAATGTGACAATACTAACGCCCATAACGAAAACAAACCAACGCTCCGCACACGTAGGACGCCACCTTCCACACCACCAATACGTCACAGCTCAAGCCTGGCAGGCGATATCGAAGTTTCACGTTGAGCCAATTACTGTTTTGTCATATCTGCTGCGTTCTGTCTTTCTCACGTCACTTTATTTTACTTGTTAAATTAATGTCATAATATTGCAGCTCAGCACTGCAGTGACTGGCGATGAGTGTCTCGTGCCGACAGAATGTTGTCTACTGAAACAACCACCAGTCTCTGCAGTTGATACTCTTTTTCGTTTCATCCTGTTGGCAGTAGACATCTCCATGCTTGCAATACAGGAGGCATCTGATACAGAATATGTGTGCCGCTGAAACTCACGCAGTTTTGATGTTCCTATAGTTTCCGCTCTGGTTATATGTTGTCTGAAGGGTCTATACGGATAATCTCGTTTCTCTATTCACCGCACAGCGCTATGCTCTGAATTCTGTTCCTTTTGTGCAAAATGCTGCTGTTTCTGCAACGATTCCTGGTGTCGCCAACCTACTAACAAGCGAATAACCCAAGAAGCAATAGCCCAAATTATCTTTCCCAGTCTAACATAAATGACCACTTTCAATCGCACCAGTTCCTTACCATGTTGCACAGCGATGAGAACTTACATATGGTGAGCCATGGGCTACCTTTAATGTATACAAATTTCTAATACTTCTAAAACATAAATCACACACAGGAATACACTCAGCCGGAGAGTGAAGTACTGGCTTTAGCTCCTCTTTTAACAGCACTTTCTCGTAGGTAGGTGGCGCAACGAAAGGTACTAAGCGACTGGAAAAAAAGGGCACGGAACCTCGTTTTCAACAAAACACACATAGTTATTGGCCATATCACTGACGGCGTTTGGTTCGTGAAACGTGGAACATGTTTTATGATCAGCCAACGTCCTTGTCACAGTGGTAACACCGGTTCCCGTCAGGTCACCGAAGTTAAGCGCTGTCGGTCTGGGCTAGCACTTGGATGTGTGACCATCCGGTCTGCCGAGCGCTGTTGGCAAGCGGGGTGCACTCAGCCCTTGTGAGGCAAACTGAGGAGCTACTTGATTGAGAAGAGGCTCCAGTCACGGAAACTGACATACGGCTGGGAGATTGGTGTGCTGACCACATACCCCTCAATATCCTCATCCAGTGATGATGAGCTGAGGATGACATGGCCGCCAGTCAGTACCTCTGTGCGCTCATTGCCTATTGGGGTGGAGTTTAGTTTAGAGTTTTAGTTTTATGATCACGCATTGTGACATCCGGCGACATTCAGTTCAATATCATCGTTAATAAGATCTAGAGCAGAAGAGAACGAGACCCAGGTTAATGCTGTTTTCCTTCACCTCGCCTTGTCGCCCGCTCGTTTAGTGAACAAAGTACGAGCAAGCGGCGTTTCGTCCTGTGGCGAGCGGAGCAGTGGATCCCACAGAGATATTCACCTGACAGAATTTTACAGTGCGTAAAAATTTAAATTTTAAATTAAGTCATTCTCATGCCTCTATGACAGATAAATACTTAGTTACATAATGAACCTCATCGACGACGTCCACAGTCTCGCTTGAAACTAGTGGTCAGCTCTCCTGTGCTCGGTTCGGCGCATGCGCAAAATCCGATTCTGCACCACCGAAGACCACATTCCAGCCGCTGAGTTGATCTGCGAGGGGTGGAGAAGGGAGCGAGGGCAGCAGGTGTCTCCTGACCTCAGCACTGGAGCAACGCTCCGACGTGTATGAACCAGGACCCTCCCACCGCTGAACCTCGCGGAAGAGCGGTTGCTCTTCCGACCCAGTCGTTCCACCAATGTGACACATAAATAGCAGATTTTGAATTTAATTCATGTCTGCACTCTTCTGTAACTTACGATACCTGTTTTGTCATTGGAAAGTGTGGAAAATGATACTTTTGAAATTGAAATAACAACAGGATTCAAGTCAGCTACGACAGGTAGGAAATCTCTCCGTTTGCTGCAGTTAGTATATCAGTACTGTGACCAGGTTTTGCTGTTTGTCAAGCGGCAAGATTCAATGTGAAGTTGTAAGTTTGAAGACGTCAGTTCTCAGACGTGGAGTGTCTACAGTAGTAAATCAATATGTGTAATTTTCAAGTGCAGAGATCTATGGTACAGAATTGTCTTTCCAGTTTCTTGAATATAAGTTCTGTATTAAGGACTTACGGAGACTGGCGCCGAAAATCAAGTTAGTCAAGAACACTAACAATAAAAATAAAGAAATTGTAAGAATTTTCAGACTGGACATTTACGAGAAGGTATCACAGAAGACAAAAACAAAAAGACGGATTTCTCCCGATCGTAATATTTTAGGAAAAGGGGTTTTACACAACAACTGGATGGAACTTGTAGGCAGCCAATGGGAAGACACTGCGGCGGCGCGCCTCCTTCCGTCCTTTATCTGCAGCTACCGGTCAACTCGCTGCAGCAGATCGCCGTACGAAAGCCGAGCAGAAAACTGCTGTACTGCGACTCGCACCAGGCTGCACACAACCTAACTATTCAAAGAATCGGGAAAAGGTCTTGATTTCGAATGAAAGGTGGAAGTACTGGCAAAACTTTGGTATATTCTTAACCTCGATATTGTACACGTTCACTTCTAAGACCGTGGTAATCTTAACACAGTATGCATAAAACGCTTTCATTCACGTTAGCAAGCTTACGGTAACGTATTTCCCGAAATCTACTATGCACTAAGCACGGATAGTTCATAAATGAAAATGTTCGCCGTGCTATTAAGTTTTCGGTGTCAAATGCACGCAACTTTTTAGTTACCAATCTGCTCAATATGCCACGAGGAATTACAGTCACTTGTCATACAGAAAATTGCTTAAAAATCCATACTTTCTAAAAAAGCACCTTGCCTTCACTTTAAAGCACTTTAGAGTTATGTAGCACAACGAAAACCGGCAAATTATAACTTCCTTCGGAGCTCATACTACACACGACCGTACCATTGAAAGGTTGGGCTCCGACTACTCTAGACTGATGTAAGCTTTCTCTGTCTCCAAGAGAAAAGACGCGGGAAGAATACTCCTTTCTGATTGGTCAGTTTTCTTTAAAGCCAATAGAAAAAGATTGTTCTCTCTTTTTAGTCTGCGCTTTTCATGACCAATCAATCAACAAATAACATGCTTTCGAAATGTACTTTTTCCCGAAATAAATATTTAGCATTCTGATATTTTGCTTATACTTTACGTTATTAATTGTTTTCATTTGCACTCGAATTAGCTTTCCTTTTACCATAAACTTACTTGACATATTATGTTACAAAGTTCTCCTTTGTACAACGTTCATCAGTAGAAGAATGATCTATATATTTACTTTAGACAACATTCACGCATTCTTGACACTACAAAATGCATATAAAAACTGTACAGAGATAAGTAAACAAAAAGCCTTTAGGAAATAAACAGAACATGCTCTTGACCTGTTTCTTGAATGTCTCTGTGCGCTACTGGAGTCTGGTAGATGACAATAAGAACTACGTACTCGACTGAACCCGTTTCAGACCATCTGTCACTGTGCACGCATGAGTGATTCTTCCGATACACAGGTTCTAGACACAATCATGGGATTTGCCAATATCGTTACACACTCTCTAAAACTGCGTGATCTGTTGTAGTTTATTATGTTTCTGAGATTGCACTTCGTGGAAATTATGGATGCAGCAACTCATCAAATTCAGGTATTTCCGAACGTCTTCTAGATTTCATTTAGGTTTCGTTAGTGGATCTGATACTTTATTTAACGATAATCTTTGGAAGGCATGTGTTTTCAAAAGAACAGGAAAACGCATTCAAAATTTTGTTCTTTTTTGTATGATGGAGGTTTACAGAACAAAAAAGAAAATTGCTGTCACTGATCCTGTAGAAGTTAGCGTAGGTAAGACAATGACACTTCAACAATTTCACTGTTTATCATAATAGTCAGATATGTTTCCTCTAAGGGGAAATCTATAGCAAGGTCTTTTTCATTCCTGACACCTCGTGAATCGAGTCCAAAATCTTTAGCATAATCGCTGAGAGATATCGAAATAGAGTTATTTCACAGAGCTACATTTGCACAGGTGTCGTGAGAGGTCGTTTTTCAGGTGCACCGACTCTTCTGAAAGAACATTTGGAACATGATTATGTAGTTAATTTTTATGCCGAAACGCAGGATCTCATTTTAACCTGTGCAGAGAGTCAGAATAGGGACGTCAGAAGATATTTCGTTGACCTTAGTGAGATTTTTAGTTTTACCCATGTTCTTCACAGTGTGTAATATATACTGAGCAGGAAATTCTGCCATGTTTCCTTCACAAAGTGGAATTTAAATCAAGAACTGTGCAAATTGTCTATGAAAATAGCGACTTGTAGAATGCCTGGAGAAAACTGAGATTCTATCTCGAAAAACCACTGTAATAATTTAAGCAATAGTGCACCGTCTGAAATGAAGGCTCACAGCACTTCAATTTTGGTTGTTTGTAATTAATATCACACCGTGCCAACATTGCTGCATTGTACAGCCAATCACAAAAATGAGTAGTTCACCCACTGTGTGTACAACAAAGGGCAGAACTCTGCAAAAATATATTCCAGCTAACATATCTGACATTATTTCCACATGCAGAGAGCTGCTGCATCTTGCACAGAGATAGGTACAGGAAAATAAACTCAAAAAACGGTTCTTTCAAAAGATGTGTGAGATAAAATTGTCACTGAAGTTGCTGAAAGCTTTGAATTTACCGGATGTCTCGTAGCTGCAAATTTATTTAATTCCGAAAAGTGTGTGTTGTATGCAGGTCACTTTCTGCAAACATTGCGACAGGCGTCTTCCAAAATAAATCCCATCCTTGAAGGCAATAAACTCAGAACAAAAGTTCAGATATTAGTAACGAGGGATGAGCTTTGAAATTTCTGCAACTCCTATTCGAAAATAATTTGCAGAAACATTGTAGTCAAACAACGAAACTCCTGAAAATGACTGTTACCATACCGGCGACATATTCTGACGCAGACCGATCTTTCTCTATCCTGAAGGTTTTCTGCGACGTGCTGTGAGTGAGCAGCTGTTAACAGCAGCAGCAGCGCTCTCAGTCGCAAGGGATATTGTCAGCACCGTCAATGAATTGAATGATTGCTTCATTGACAGAGTCTCTGCTCTTAATGAGCGGGGAGTGGATTATTCGTGAAACCATCTATCGTAAGCTAAGTGTATTTCCGTAGAGTTGTTACTTTTTATTATTATTAAACCATGTATGTTAGTCATTTGAAACTTTGTAGATCATCTGCCAGTGACCCCCTAGACAAATCACTAGAAAAATATCCGCGAACCGCCACTGGTACAAGCTTACCGGGTAGCAGATTACATGGGTGGTTGCAGGACATTTTAGCAAACAGAAATAAGAGGTGTAACTCAAGGGGAAAAATCGATACATGTACCCTAGGGGAGCACTACGGAGCTATTAATGTTTGCAATGCTCTGTATGTAAATTGCGTAACGGATAACGTCGCAAGCTGCACGGGGCGGGTTCTCAGACGATGCTGCTGTCTACAGGAAGGTTGCAACATCAGACAACCGTATCGAAATGCAGGAAAACGGTTCACGATTGGTCTAGTTGACACTGCACGTAAATATAAGCAACGTACTGCACGTGCATAAGTGAAGAATTTCGCGGTAAAGCATTGGACACAATAACAACCGGAAAGTGCCTCAGAATAGCTATCGTATATGTACTAAAGAAGGAAGACCAACAAAAAATTGTCGCAGAGAAGCAGAGGAGTATCAAAGATTTACTGGAACAATCTGAAGGGAATCACCTCATGCACAACAGCAGTGGTTTTCAAAATACTCGCTCGGCATTTCTTGAGTGTTGTTCATCGGTCGGGCCATTATCAGGTAGGATTATTAGAAGAAGCACGGATGATGCGACGAAGAGCGACCCGTTTCATCACAGTGTCGTTGTAAGTGACAGCGTTACTGAAATACCCAACAAACTCCACTGTCAGGAGCTACAAGGTGGGTGTTGTGCATCGTGAAGAGGTTCACTGTTGAAAATTTATAGAATGTACTTCCAAGAAGAGGCGGGCGTCATATTGATTTCTCTTAGAGAAGCCTCTCGTATTGATACAACTAGAAAGTTATGTATGTACCATAAGTACCCTCTGCCACACAACATAATGTAGCATAAGTGCAGATGTAGATGTAAATGTTTCCCTCATTTGCGCTGACTATTTCGTGGTTTATGAAATGCTGTCAAACGATGGGATGACGTGGTTCACAATGGTTCATGTGGCTCTGAGCACTATGGGACTTAACTTCTGAGGTAATCGGTCTCCTAGAAATTAGAACTACTTCAAACCTAACTAACCTAAGAACATCATACACATCCATGCCCGAGGCAAGTTTCGAACCTGCGACCGTAGGGGTCACTCGGCCGCAGACTGTAGCGCCTAGAGCCGCTCGGCCACCTCGGCCGGCGGATGACGTGGGCTCCGAGCTACTCAAGTAAATTACATCTCCAGTCCATCGTTGTCTATGCCGTGGATCTACTTCAATTATTTATATTGACACTAGCTATGTAGCCGAATCAGGAGCTCATTACCGACAGTCCATTACCTTCTTCCTATATTAGGTCGTAATGCTTTTCCGAATTAGCGATCATGGCTATCTGTTGTAATTCACTGTAAAGCTTCAATAATGAAACGAGTATTTGATCTGAATACATCTTGACGTTCCAAACAGCCATTGAACCTATTTGTGCCGAGAATATATTGCGAATACATTTCATGTATTTCATAACTGCTGTAGTCGCCGCAGTTCGTGTATCTTCGGACATGGATGCACGCTTGTCCGAAGGAACTCTGCATCGTAGTTCCGAATGACACAGGCACTGCCGTATCGTATTTATCTGCCGGCTCCGAGAAACAGACTTTCAAGGAAAATGCCTCCTCTGTAGGAGAATATTCGAGGGTCAATTAACAATTAAAGAGACAAATTGGTCTGGAGAAAAAAACCCTTTTTTTTACAAAATATGGTTCTTCTACATTCAACATAATCCCCTTGAACATTTATGCACTTATTCCAACGCGCTACAAGCTCTTTTATTCCGGCTGCAAAGAATTCTTTATCTTGATGTTTGAATCAATTTCACACAAAATGTTTCACGTCCTCTTTGTCCTGGAACCTCTTTTCACGTAATGCCTCCTTCAGTTCACTAAACAAATGGAAATCCGTAGGTGCTAAATGAGGACTGTAAAGGGGATAAGGCAGTACTTCCCAACCCATTTTGTCGATGGTTTCACGGGTTAGATGAGCAATATGAGGACTTGGGTTGTCTTGCTGGAGAATCACACCTCTTCTCTCGGATCCACGACGTCTCTCTCTTATGGCTGGCTTCACCTAGTCTAAAAGCAAATACGATTAATATTGGCTGATCATTCTACACCGCTCTTCGGGATGACAAACAACTGGACCTTCAGCATCCCAAAACACCGCAACATGATGTATCCTGCTGATGCTTGGGTTTGAATTTTTTCTAGACAGGTGAGTTGGTGTGCTTCCACTCCATGCTTTGTCTTTTTGTTTCTGGCTCATAATAGTGAACGGAAGTTTCATCACAAGTTAAAATTTTGTTGAAGAAGTGCTCACCTTCTCTTTCATAACGTTCCTTTAGCTCTGTGCACACTCTCAATTTTATTTCCTTGTGTAGCCGACTCAAGTCCTTTGGGTCCCCTCTTGCACGTGTTTTTCGGTACTTCCGCTTGTTACAGACAATGTTATGAACTGTATCAGTACTAACTTGAACCTTCTCAGGTATCATTTCCACAGTCACACGGCGGTCGGCACGAATAACGTCATCAATTCGACTTTCAAGTGAGGGAGTTGAAACTGCAACTGGTAGGCCAGAAGCGTGTTCGTCAGTCACTGAGTCGCGACGATTTTTGAACTGCTCTACCCACTTGTAAAAATTTGGACGATTTATATAACTTTGATCATAAGCATAAGACATTCTACGGTATATATTCACTGGTTCCTAGAATTCAGGAAGTAAAAAACAAATAACAAAAAATGGTTCAAATGGCTCTTAGCACTATGGGACTTAACATTGAGGTTATCAGTCCCCTAGAACTTAGAACTACTTAAACCTACCTAACCTAAGGACAGCATACAACACCCAGCCATCACGAGGATTCTCTTCGTTTTCGGTTTCTCCACAGCAAATGATTCACTTCTGTACAATGCTGTGCTACAAACATACATCCTCATCTATATCGTCCTCAAATTACGACATATGTTTGTTATCAGTTGACTTCTTTTGTCCAGGAACGCCTTCTTTTCCTGTGCTAATCTGCTTTATATGTCCTCCTTGCCTCGTCCAACATGGGTTGATCGGTTGTTTTGCTTCCAAGGTAACTGAGTTCCTTAACTTCGTGTACTTCTTGATCCCAAGTTGTGATGTTTTCTCGCTATTCTGATTCTCTGCTACTTCTAATTATTTTCGTTTCTCTTCGGTTTACTCTCAGTACCTATTCTGTACTCATAATACTGTTCATTTCATTCAATTGATCCTGTAATTCATTTCAAACAAGGATAGCAATGGCATCAGCGGATCGTATCAGTGGTAGTTTCTTACTGCGAATTTTCAGCACAATTCGGAAACTTTCTTTCATTTCCGTCATGGGTTCTACGATGTAGACAGTGAGTAGTAGGGGCGAAAGCAGCATCACCTCCCTTACACCACTTTTAATTGAAGGATTTCGTTCTTTCTCCTCCATTCTTACCATTCTCTCATGTTTCTTGTACTTACTGTGTATTACGCATCCCGTACATTACTCTTACTTTGTTCAGAATTTCGAACGTCTTGTATCATTTTAAAGTGTCAATCACTATTTCTAGTTCGACAAATCCTATGAATGTGTTTTGATTTTTCTCATGTCTTGCTTCTATCATGAAGCGCAACGTCAGAACTGCCTCTCTCGTGCCTAAACTCAAAGTGATCCTCATAAAACAGATCCTCAACTTTTTCCATTCTTATGTATATTATTCTTGACAGCAGTTTGAATGCATGCACTGTTATGCTGGTTTTGCAGTGGTTATGGTGCCTGCTTCGAAATCAGGGTTACGAATTTCTGCTGGTGTGTTCCCAGAGTGTGAAGGAAGTGAGACGCTCACTATCCGGAACTTGACAGATGGAGAAACGCACATCAAGGCAGAATTCCAGAAGGCGCGGCAGAATCTGCTTGCAGCCGGCTGCAGGTACCTGTTCCATCTGCTCCTCTCCCCTTTCCCTTCCCCTCCTATCCAGCCACTTTGGTCTCCGCTATAATTAATTGCCCTTGCACAGTCCTCAGGCAGCATTGTTGGCATACCTATGCTTCACTGGTTGTACTATCTTGGCCTCCTGCAGCGAAACCACAAGTCCAAAAATTTTATTGCTTTACTGTATACAGAGGAATTTCATCGGCAGAGACCAGAAAGTTGCGCTTAACTGAAGTTAGCGCAGCAATATTTGTCGTGTTAATGATATTTGTTGCTAGTATGTAAAGTAACCTCCCCATGAACCATGGACCTTGCCGTTGGTGGGGAGGCTTGCGTGCCTCAACGATACATAGCCGTACCGTAGGTGCAACCACAACGGAGGGGTATCGGTTGAGAGGCCAGACAAACCTGTGGTTCCTGAAGAGGGGCAGCAGCCCTTTCAGTAGTTGCAGGGGCAACAGTCTTTTGTGGTACTGCGAACGGCTGAAAGCAAGGGGAAACTACAGCCGTAATTTTCCCGGGGGCATGCAGCTTTACTGCATGATTAAATGATGATGGCGTCCTCTTGGGTAAAATGTTCCGGAGGTAAAATAGTCCCCCATTCGGATCTCCGGGCGGGGACTACTCAAGAGGACGTCGTTATCAGGAGAAAGAAAACTGGCGTTCTATGGAACGGAGCGTGGAATGTCAAATCCCTTAATCTAGCAGGTAGGTTGGAAAATTTAAAAGGGGAAATGGATAGGTTAAAGTTAGATATAGTGGGAATTAGTGACGTTCGGTGGCAGGAGGAACAAGACTTTTGGTCAGGTGAATACAGAATTATAAATAAAAAATCAAATAGGGATCATACAGGAGTAGCTTTAATAATGATTAGGAAAATAGGAGTGCTTGTAAGCTACAACAAAGAGCAGAGTGAACGTATTATTGTAGCCAAGATAGACACGAAGCCCACGCCTACTACAGTAGTACAAGTTTATATGCCAACTAGCTCTGCAGATGATGAAGAAGTTGATGAAATGTATAATGAGATAAAAGAAATTATTCAGATAGGGAAGGGAGACGAAAATTTAATAATCATGGGTGGCTGGAATTCGACAGTAGGAAAAGGAAGAGAAGGAAACGTAGTAGGTGAATATGGATTGGGGCTAAGAAATGAAAGAGGAAGCCGCCTGGTAGAATTTTGCACAGAGTGTAACTTAATCATATCTAACACTTGGTTCAAGAATAATGAAAGAAGGTTGTATACATGGAAGAACCCTGGAGAAACTAGAAGGTTTCAGATAGATTATTTAATGGTAAGACAGAGATTTAGGAACCAGGTTTTAAATTGTAAGACATTTCTAGGGGCAGATGTAGACTCTGACCACAATCTATTAGTTATGAACTGTAGATTAAAACTGAAGAAACTGCAAAAAAAGTGGGAATTCAAGGAAATGGGATCTGGATAAACTGAAAGAACCAGAGGTTGTACAGAGTTTCAGGGAGGGCATAAGGGAACAACTGACAGGAATGGTGGAAAGAAATAGAGTAGAAGAAGAATGTGTAGCTTTGAGGGATGAAATAGTGAAGGCAGCAGAGGATCAAGTAGGTAAAAAGACGAGGGCTAGTAAAAATCATTGGGTAACAGAAGAGATACTGAATTTATTGATGAAAGCAGAAAATACAAAAATGCAGTAAATGAAGCAGGCTAAAAGGAATAGAAACGTCTCAAATACGAGATCGACAGGAAGTGCAAAATGGCTAAGCAGGGATGGCTAGAGGACAAATATAAAGATGTAGAGGCTTATCTCCCTAGGGGTAAAATAGATACTGCCTACAGGAAAATTAAAGAGACCTTTGGAGAAAATAGAACCACTTGTATGAATATCAAGAGGTCAGATGGAAACAGAGTTCTATGCAAAGAAGGGAAAGTAGAATGGTGGAAGGAGTATATAGACGGTCTATACATGGGCGATGTGCTTGAGGACAATATTATGGAAATGGAAGAGGATGTAGATGAAGATGAAGTGGGAGATATGATACTGCGTGAAGAGTTTGACAGAGCACGGAAAGACCTGAGTCGAAAGAAGGCCCTGGGAGTAGACAAAATTCCATTAGAACTACTGACAGCCTTGGGAGAGCCAGTCCTGACAAAACTCTACCATCTGGTGAGCAAGATGTATGACACAGGCGAAATTCCCTCAGACTTCAAGAAGAATATAATAATTCGAATCCCAAAGAAATCAGGTGTTGACAGATGTGAAAATTAGCGAACTATCAGTTTAATAAGTCACAGCTGCAAAACACTAACGCGAATTCTTTACAGACGAATGGAAAAACTTGTAGAAGTCGACCTCGGGGAAGATCAGTTTGGATTCCGTAGAAATGTTGGAAAGGCAAACCGAGGTTTCTAGCATTTGTAGATTTAGAGAAAGCTTTTGACAAGTCGATTGGAATACTCTCTTTCAAATTCTGAAGGTGGCAGCGGTAAAATACAGGGAGCGAAAGGCTATTTACAATTTGTACAGAAACCAGATGGCAGTTTCAAGAGTCGAAGGACATGAAAAGAGAGGGAAGTGAGTGACACAGGGTTGTAGCCTCTCCCCGATGTTATTCAATCTGTACATTGAGCAAGCAGTAAAGGAAACGAAAGTTAAATTCGGAGTAGGAATTAAAATCCATGGAAAAGAAATAAATACTTCGAGGTTCCCCGATGACATTGTAATTCTGTCAGAGGCAGCAAAGGACTTGGAAGAGCAGTTGAACGGAATGGATAGTGTCTTGAAAGGAGGGTATAAGATGAACATCAACAAAAGCAAAACGAGGATAATGGAATTTAGTCGAATTAAGTAGGGTGATGCTGAGGGAATTAGATTAGGAAATGAGGCACTTAAAGTAGTAAAGGAGTTTTGCTATTTGGGGAGCAAAATAACCGATGATGGTCGAAGTAGAGAGGATATAAAATGTAGACTGGCAATGGCAAAGAACGCGTTTCTGAATAAGAGAAATTTGTTAACATCGAGTATAGATTTAAGTGTCAGGAAGTCGTTTCTAAAAGTATTTGTATGGAGTGTAGCCATGTATGGAAGTGAAACATGGACGATAACCAGTTTAGACAAAAAGAAATTAGAAGATTTCGAAATGTGGTGCTACAGAAAAATGCTGAAGATTAGATGGGTAGATCACATAACTAATGAGGAGGTATTGAATCGAATTGGGGAGAAGAGGAGTTTGTGGCACAACTTGACTAGAAGAAGGGATTGGTTGGTAGGACATGTTCTGAGGCATGAAGGGGTCACCAATTTAGTACTGGAGGGCTGCGTGGAGGGTAAAAATCGTATAGGGAGACCAAGAGATGAATACACTAAGCAGATTCAGAAGGATGTAGGCTGCAGTAGGTACTGGGAGACTAAGAAGCTTGCACAGGATAGAGTAGCATGGCGAGCTGCTTCAAACCGTCTCAGGACTGAAGACCACAACATCAACAACATGGGCAGGGCTCTACAACCAACTCTGAATTTTGCTGATCCAAAGCACCAATTGGACCGAATTTGGCACTATATCCCTCTGGACGACAGGCAACAAGTCTATCAATCAATGCCAGCCGAACAGTTACTTGCATAAGCGCCAGACATAGATAATTTTCTTACAGACTTGCTCAATTTGTGTAGCTCTTACTCGTGAATAAACCATTCAGTTTTTGAAATGGGACTACTTCATTTGTCTTTACATGAACATTACATCTACTGATTTCTGCGCCATTGGTATAATTAGTTCTTGTTGCCTCGCATTTTCTTTAATTTCTTAAAAAGTGTACTTGATATCTCGAATTGTTAATTGGACCTGGACATGAAATGTCTGATATTTTCGAAAACAATTATTGTCACCATCTAAAAGACAATTCTATCCCGTTTCAAAAAATGTATTTTTTATCTACTTTTCAGTTGTTGATTTGGTCTTAAACGCTCTTTGAGCAAATGTCTGCACAACAGCCACACGCATGCGACAGGCAAGGAATAGCAGCATATACGTTTCTTGCCTGCCAAAGTCATGGAAACAATAATGTCAATATGTAGGGACCTTTCAGATAAAACATTACTCAGCAAATGTCTACATGGCCTTACGCAACACCCTAATGAGAGTTTCAACATCTGCGTGTGGCAACGAGTACCAAAAACAGTGTTTGTTGTATGGACAGTACTCAAAATTGGTGCGATGGATGCTGTCGTCTGTTTCAATGATGGTGTAATAAGCAGGATGAAAGAAATGGACAAAAAAAATATTGTCCCTTTAGGCGGCAGATAATGTATTTTGTTTCCACATGTTTTATACCAGGATATATCTGGGATTGGTTGATAGGACCCTTCCTGAGACAACAACAGGTTTTTCTGGATATGGTTTACAGTAGTTTTGCAGCTATGTGAGAGTAGTGGGAAGAGCAGCATCAAATTAATCTTCAGACTGAAGACCCTGGTCTCGGCGGAGGTTCGAGTCCCCCCTCGGGCATGGATGTGTGTGTTTGTCCTTAGGATAATTTAGCTTAAGTAGTGTGTAAGCTTAGGGACTGATGACCTCAGCAGTTAAGTCCCATAAGATTAAAAAAAAAAAAAAAACAGTACATCTTGTACGACAGATTTAATATTTTTAGGAAAAAGAAGATACGGAATAAAATTTTTATTTATATTTCTCAGAGTATTATCCAACATATAATCCCATTGTGTTATTTTATCTAAAATAGGGAACTTTTGTTTAGCGTAATTTTATTCCCTCGCTCTGAGGAGAACGACTAGGTTGAAAAGAGTGTGTACACTGCTATTCAGTCAGTTACTGAAACAGATCGTCTAACACTGATAATGTTAAAAGTTATTTGTTGCTTTCCAAAGTGAAATATACATAAGTGATTAGAGTAAAGCTCTCCACTGCACGGTACTGTATTGTAGAACGTCTGCTTTGAAAGGATAACTGAGTATTTTGACTGTAGGCGTGTGGTGGCAATGGAGAGTGAGCAGGAGATTTTCTGCTTAACACACTGTAACATAATGCTACAAACCAATGTTGTTGAAATGTAGACTTTTCTATTCTTATCTAACGACAGGTAGCTATAGTTACGATTTGCATCAGCTGCGTGGGTAATTTAGAATGACGCCAGCTGCTGCGAAAAGCTCCAGCTGTGATCTGATGTCGCTTAACCTGGGGTTGGTGGCCTAGGACGTCGAAACAGCAGGCAGGACTCGGTAACAAGCAGACTTCCTCGCTCCACTGCCTCCACACCTGCCTCGACTTCACATTGGTGACCTTACAGAGAATCTACGCAGCATCTTACCTTCCGGCTACTATCCTTCCGCCTGGGAATTCAAGGAAAAGTTCCAGAACGCATGAGTACCTTTCAAAGCAGCATGTTGGGCCTCTGTTCTCAAACCCACCCTAGCTTAGTTGGAAGTTCGCCTTTTAAAATGATTTTTTTCGGGAGAACTTCAATTAAAATATACACGGTGGTCAATTGATCGTGACCGGGTCAAATATATTACGAAAAAAGCGTCAAACGAAAAAAACTACAAAGAACGAACCTTGTCTAGCTTGAAGGGGGAAACCAGATGGCGCTCTGGTTGGCCCGCTAAATGGCGCTGCAATAGGCCAAACGGATATCAACTGCGTTTTTTTTAAATAGGAACCCTCATTTTTTATTACATATTCGTGTAGTACGTAATTAAATATGAATGTTTTCGTTGGACCACTGGGGGTTAGTGTATGTAACAACAGTGTAAGTTTCCTCGCCCTGCCGCTGCTGTCCGTAAGGTGTGTAGTTTTGACAGACTTCTTGATTGTAGGCCGTTTGTGTTTCTACTCTGGTGGCACTGTTTCCTTTCTCGTTCTGGGCGCCCTGAGCACAGTATTCTGGGGGCGTAGTGCACTCCGCCGGTTCCGGCTTTGGCGTGTTGTTCAATTCTTGCATTTGGTTTATTGGGCGTCAGGTACATTCAGCAAGATTATTATTAGTCATTCGTTAGACTGCCACTAGTCTGAGTTACCATCTCGTGAAGTGAATGCAACTCTTGGCTGCCTATTTCATCGCACGCGAAAGTGTTTGTTGCCGGACCTTCTCAGAGGTCGATTCCTTGAGCATCGTCTGTGACTGGAGTTTTATTATTGTATTATTTATTTAACATACCTTGTAATGCCTACATTAAAACGTTATGTATGTCTAGTTAATAGTTCCATCCGAGTTCTGGAATAAATCTAGCAGTGTAAGGGTTGTGTTACAAAATTACCATCATCTTATTTCACCTGTTTGGTGGTCAGTTGCTTGCTTCTTTTAATTAACCTTTGCTTATAGTTGCTGTTTTACAGAAGGGTTCTAAATTTTTTATATAATTGCCGTTCCTGGCGTGTAAGGCCTTCAGCCATGATTGTGGTCATTTGCTTTGAAAAAATAATTCGATATTTCGATTTTAGCAGAAAGCCACAAAACCTTATTTTCTGCCATTCCTGGCGTCTGATGCCTTCTACTGTGTTTGTGGGCACTTACTTTTAATATTTCAATACCTTTCAGTTGTAATTGCTGTGAGTTCTTAAACATTCTTAATGTACTGTCATTCTTGGCGTGTAAGGCCTTCAGTCGTGATCACAGTGGCTTGTTTTTTTCTTTTTAAACGTTATCAGTATCTGTACTTAATGATAATTTGCTAAATTGTAACGCACTGAAAACACTATTATTTACACAGTCTTTTATTCTTTCATTAATAAAGCGTGATATTTTTTAATTTGTTGTTGAGTCTGGAATTACTTCTTTAAAAATAAATGTGTGTAACTGTTAAAGGCAACCAATAGTAACTGATTACGGCGACGTCCACAATCGTAACCGAATCCTGCCTTCCCTTGACAACCAGGTTTCAATATAGGAAATCGCTACACTGGGAAACACGTTAGTGGAATCACACAAACGGACGACGAAGTCAGGTGGAAGTCACATGCGCTGAAGGAATCAATTTTTACGCTTGACAAAAACATATCAACACATGACTACAAGCGGGATCGAGGGCATCAGCATTCGACATCGTTATGCTTCGATGTTATTCTACGAGAAGCTGAAAAGTAAACATGGCTCTGAGCACTATGCGACTTAACTTCTTAGGTCATCAGTCGCCTAGAACTTAGAACTAATTAAACATAACTAACCTAAGGACATCACACACATCCATGCCCTGAGGCAGGATTCGAACCTGCGACCGTAGCGGCCGCGCGGTTCCAGCCTGTAGCGCCTAGAACCACTCGACCACTCTGGCCGGCTTCACCGAATCGTTTAAAGATAAAACATGTCTTTCCTAGCTGCTGCTGAAAATAATTCGGTAGCTGAAATGTACAATTGACTTATATAATATTTTATTTCAGGGTATGTATATCCACGTTGCTAAACGTTATTGCTTTACTGAGATTCCGGTTTACCGATAAAATTGAGATGCCGTGTGACTAAGGCCTCCCGTCGTGTAGACCGTTCGCCTGGTGCAAGTCTTTTGAGTTGACGCCACTTCAACGATTTGCGTGTCCATGGGGATGAAATAACGTTGATAAGGGCAACGCAACACCCAGTCTCTGAGCGGAGAAAATCTCCCGACACAGCCGGGAATCGAATTCGAGTCTTTCGGTATGACTTTCGTCGCGCTGACCACTCAGCTACCAGGGGCGGATCACGGGTATGTTAACAACAATGCCATCTCACGTAAACCGTTGTGGACCGTTGCCTAGCAATTACTTCCGTATTCTCTGGAGTACTCGAAGTATCTATACGAATTCGTTCTGAGAGTTATTGAGTGTAAGGAGCTTCAGTTGTGAATTAAGTATTGCAGTGTTGCATTTTGTGTTTCGAGCACATCTAGCGAAACATTTTAAATTTCTTGGGGAGCTTTAGAAGCTTTCAGCAAAGCGAACGCAAAGCTTCAGAGGCGAGGTGCGTTGTGCTGCAAGAGGTATGGGCCGTTGATTTAACTACCACCTATTTATTTATCATACAGGATCATTTGCAGTTAGAATATCGTATAAGCTTGTGAATGGCTGAGTATATAGCGGAGAAGTACTGGAAAATTGATGCGGGTGCTAGAGTGTAGTATCATTTCAGAACATGCCGTTATTAACGGTATGCAACGTGAAATAGAACATTGTTTTACTTTTTTATGCAGTTTCAAAGGTTGGATGTTTCCTTGTAGAGGCAGATTTCTGTACTTGTTTTTGGCGAAGTTCGTGCCCATGCATCATGTATTCTCAAATTAATTGCTTAGTTCCACAATGATGACGGTGTAACCAATCTCTCTCTCTTGTGGATTACTCACACGTACTCCCTGCGATGTTGGAGATTAGTGCTGCTGTAATTTGTTTCCGTGTGTGAAGATAAATTTATTTTGGAACTCGTGTCAAGTGCACTGCATCGTATCGAGCAAAGCTGGTAGCATAACAAAAGAGTTTCTCTCCTCTGTTACTCAAGATACGTGAATGAATATCTTGGAGTAGGAGGCGTGTGAGGAAAGCAATGAGACTGATTTCTAGTATACCAAGGTTTTATTTCCTTCAAACGACAATAATGTGCCCTGCGAAGTAGTCCCGTTCGGCAGCTATAGGACGGCGAAGTCGTTGTTCCCCTGTATCGGTAGAAGCGTAGAAAGCCTTCAACTGGTAGGGCTTTGCTATGTCGGTCACATACTCTTAAATGTTCTCCAGACTCCCAAAATGACATCCTTTTAAGACATTTTCCAATTTTGGAAAAAGAAGCAAGTCACAATTACCAAGTTTCTGTGAATAGGAGGAGCGGGGACTGTGGAACAACAGGAATGCCTTATGAAGTCAAAAAATGCGTGATGGAAGTGGCCATGTGGCATGGTGCGTTATCATGATGCAACATCCAGTCTGCAGTGTCTGATCTCACTCGATTCACCTCTTTCCTGATCTTTTCCAGGACATCGTTGTAACACAGCTGTTTGACGGTTTGTCCTGGATGAACAAATTCTATATGGAAAAAAGCAAATCTGTCAAAACAACAAATCAGTTTTGCTTCGGGCTTTGTCTTGATTCGAGCTTATTTCAGTCGAAGAGATTCCTCAGGGTTTATAAAGGCACATTTGCATGCCGAGCGTGAGTTTCCGCGGAAACTCGAAATATTAATTAAATAAATAATCAGTGACTAATAAATAAAGCCTATGGCACACAACTGCAGCGCTGTGGCGCTGATAAAGACAAAAGAATAATTACGTTACTCTTATGTTGGATTAAGAGAGGCGAGAGCTCAGGTAGAAGTGGTGCGAGAAGCACGTATTTTATTTTATTGTCTGGCACACCGCCATATTTTCATGTTATAGAAGAATACTGCGAGTTGCAACCACACTAGGCACTCGATTCTGTAATGAATTTATATTTATAAAAGTAAGTAGGATTATGAACTGTAGGCTATTTCGTTGAATATATCTGATTTAACTAACTGTGTAACTTTTTATGTTTAGTAGACAATCACCTGTGTACGACGTATTGGCATGGCTGGCAAATCATTGTAATATTGAGATTAGATCATGAGTCCGTACCTACCGCAGCAGTCTTTGGAAACGATTTAACTACGAAGTCCGATTATTTCAGTTTTCTTTCACGGTCAACTACGAGTTACATTGCCTTTTCCAAATAGCCATTGTCAAGCGTCTGATACCGAATAATTAATCGTCCACGTTCCAGATAAGCAAATACCAATTACAACCAATCATCATGCATACAGAATAATTAATCATTAATATTTTATTCCATTTTATTTTTATTTATTTTATATTGGCGACAACGTGTCGGACTTGTTATTTTGTCATTTGTTACATTGTTCTTTTTGTTTCATGTCAAAAATCAACTTTCTGGACCTGGACGTGAATGTATGAGAGATAATGAAAATCTGAAGATATTTTCCAATTCTAAAGTTTTGCCGGAAGACGCAATGAAGCTTCCAGCAAAATAAGGTAAGACGCAGCATATTTGCATTAGCAGGCTTGACCAGACGTATAATTCAGTGTATTAGCTTTTCAGTAAATTCTGTAGTGTTTCTTTCGCGCATAACAGTTTTCAGTAACAAATTTCATTCCTAGTACTTTTCGCTAAACAATAACGTATCCAACAATACCAATACACGAGTGTACAATATGGTCGACTTCTGTACGATATGATGTAACATGGCCAGCAGCCATTACCAATAATCTCAAATTCAGTTTATATTTTTAAATTAACGGGACAGCCATTGTTGCTACGAGCGATTCATGCTCAACTGCATTTCATTTTAAAATCAGTGTCAAATATTTTCTTGAAACATAAATCACGTGTGGCATGGTAATGACTAGAAATCAATACGCAAAAATGGAACAGCAAGGACGTACTATTCAGACACAATCCGACTCGGACGAGAGACAAATGTTAGAAAATGACTTTACGACAGCAACCGGTAGTGACGATTTATCAAACATTGACGCAAGTGTTGACGGAAATTTTGACAATAGGCCGTCCACCACAAAAATTTCAAAGTCTCAGTCAGAGCCCATGTTAATGCATGACGTCACGTCTAATGACGCGGCGGGGGCACAGACGTTGCAAACGGTAAACATTGCCGACATGTTACAAATGATAATGAAACAGAACGCCGAAAACATGGCAACCTTACAGACACAAAATGACGAAATTAAATCTGACCTCATAGCACTCAAGACGAGTAATGACACTTTATGTAAACGTGTGGAACTTATAGACGCCACACTGACCAAACAGATGACTGAACTCAGTACTAAATTTTCCCAGCTTAATACGACACAAGAAAAGACTACAACTGACGTAGCACTTTTACAGACACAAGTAAAAAATCTTAATGTCACGTGTGAAGTTCTTACTGAACAAATTCAAACATATCCTTCAGTACACGACAACCTTGAAAAACGAATTACTGACGTACAAAATAAATTTGACAATGTTGAACAACACCTGACTGACATCTTACAATGTGATGCTACAGCTCATTTCCAAAACATTAATAAAGAATTTCATGATTGGGTAGTGAACAAAGACAAACATTTTGATAGATGCCTACGTGAAAATTTACCAACAATTGTGCACGACTCCGTAGCGCAATACATTACTAATAACAAACAGCTGATCAGTGACGCAGTACAATCCGTCACTGGACCAATGACACAATTCACCGATCGACCACAGTCTGAATGTAACGAAAATATCAGTCAAAATGTACAGTTCAGGAACCAATATACATTCGAGTATGACACACACATACCGCACACGACAAACACACAAGAACAAAACACACCACGACTACAACACATACCACGATGTACAAACACAAACACAAGCTATTATCATGGTAAACCACAGCAACATTATTGTAATTACTCGCCAGCTGAACATTGCAGTAATTACAGTGGAACAAATCCATATCACAATGCGAAGGAAGAAGAAAGCTTAATGAAACACAGGCAATTTCAGATTTTTATCCCAGAAAAACGAACCATTCATCCGGTGATTTTTCTTAAATCTTTTAGTAACGCATTTCCACGCACTTGGAGTGACCGGAAAAAGATTTCATATATTGTCGGTTACATCCAAGGCGATGCAGCTGTCTGGGCATACAGTCAAGCTGACGTATGTACCACGTACAGTGAGTTTGAGCGTGCTTTTCTGAACAAATTCTGGTCGCAATCCGTCCAGGAGCAACTCAGAAGACAAATTCTAGAACCTGAAACTTTTAACAGTAAAAATGGCAACTTACGCAGATATTTTGAAAAATACTTGAACATGGGACACTTTTTAGACGAACCAGTCGCAACACGCGATATACTCCGTGCGTTGAAGGCCAAATTGCCTTTCAACATTAAAGAAAAACTCCTACATATCCCGGATGACGATTCAGATTATTTTCTAACAGCTTTAGATTCGGTTGACATGTTACTTGAAGATCAGCGCTTCGCGCGGCAAAACAGCAGCCACAATGTTTACACTAGTGGAATGCAAAACATGCAGGCTTGCCAACTCAATTCTGGCGCGCCCACAGTTGGATACGCGGTACAACAAAAACAGCAAACTCACATGCCGTCTCAATACGGAAATCAAAATCAACACGCGTATTCCAATACAAACAATAGTTACAACAGTAATAACACTTCATGCGGCAATCCATACAAAAGGCACCGCGGTAATAACTACAGCGGTAACAACGGATACATAGGCAACAACAAAAACACAAACAGAAACAGAAATAATAATAATAACTACGAGCCAAGACAGCGTCAAGGCTGGACTCGTAACGATCAGTACTTTCATTCAAACACTGCTTTACCACAGCAGCCACCAGGACAAAATTGGAGCATACCTTATGACCGACAGGTAAGTTATAATGCGCAACAGCAACAACAACCGCAAAAGTTTGGAGATCACAATAGGCAATATCCGAATGTGAATATAATAGAAATGACACCTGACACACAACCTCAATCTGTGTCAGTACCTAGTACAAATGCTAATCCAACAAACTAGAAACAGTCACTTCTATGCCCCAGGTCGTGGCTGAGGAATTCTTGGGGGGCGACTTCAATGTTAATCAGTTATTTGGCACCACAGTTGAACATCAGAATAATGATATGCCGAATAATTCTAAACAAAAATTACCTGTTTTATTTATAAGATACAACCACAATAACAATATATCAGATGAACTTTTACAAGACAGTACACAATGTCGTTCAAACACAAATGAAATTGTTTTAGCATCTACCACTGGTGTAGTAGGTGGGATTCCAACTACTATTATTCTAGATACAGGTGCAGCTGTGAGCGTTTTGTCTTTTAATTTCTATAAAAAGATGTGTTAATGGGAACCTGTGCCTGAGTTTCCTGCCCAAAACTGTAAAATAACTACTGCACTAGGTAATAAGTCATGTAGGGTTACGAAGCAAGTTTTTGTAAACATTAAAATAGGTAATGGAACCGTTCAATGGCCATTCCTGGTTGTACAAAACCTTGTGACAAATTGCATATTAGGAATAGATATTATGAGCGAGAAGGACTGCATTATAGACTTCTCCAAAGGTAAATGTATTTTAAATGATAGAGGCAGTGTAATTATTATTGATTTGGACAGGAGAACTCTAAAGCATGACAAACACTGTACAGGGTACAAGGTTCAGTTAGTACTTGACAATGACATTCAAGACACGCACACACACTCATTTGACACAGAGCTAATGGACTTGAAAACATTGCTTGATCATAAGATAAATGAAGCTACAGCTCTCAGTGCACATGAACGTATAAAACTACAGGAAGTGTTATCCAAATATTTACAAGTTTTTGCCAAACGAATAGGTGTTATCAACACATATGCGTACAAGATTGAAGTTAAGCCTCACAAGATCTTCTACCACAAGACATATAACGTACCGTTATCTCAACGACCTGCTGTGTGGCAAGAATTAAAACAAATGTTAGACTGGAAGGTCATTGAACCATCCACCTCGCCTTACTGTAGTCCTCTACTTGTTGTCAAAAAATCAAATGGAAGCATTAGGTTAGTGTTAGACACACGAGCAATTAATGAAATAATTTTACCAGTTCACACAAAACCCGAAAATTTAGAAGAGCAATTACAGAAATTTCTAGATGCAAAGTATTTTTCCACAATAGATCTCGCTAATTCATTTTGGCAGGTGAGTATCACTCCTGATTCTCGGAAATATACTGCATTTATGTTCGGGGGGCGAACCTATCAGTTTTGTGTTCTACCTTTCGGACTGAGTGTCAGTTCTGGGGTATTCATTACAGCCCTGGATACCGTGCTTGGCGATGATTTAGTTGAGACAGTCACACACTATGTTGATGATATACTGATAGCTACACAGTCTTCGAATGAACACGTTGACACACTTCAAAGAATTTTAGAAAAATTTGCACAAGCTGGAGTTACAGCCAATCTTAGAAAATCAAAGTTTGGTTGCAGTGAGATAAAATATTTAGGACATATCATTAATTCACAGGGCATACGTTCTGATCCCAGTAAATTAGATGCTATCAGAAACTTTCCTAGTCCTCGAACTAAAAAGCAGTTAAAATCATTCCTTGGGCTATGTTCATTTTTCAGACGTTTTTTGCCACAACCACTTTTGAACAGTAAACATCTGCTAAATCTACTCAGAAAGAATCAAGTTTGGATCTGGTCGGAACAGTGCCAGAATGACTTTAATACAATTAAACATGCTTTAGTGAATGCAAACATATTGAGCCATCCAGATTTCAATTTAGATTTTTGTATGACTTGTGACGCTTCACGTACTGGTTTGGGATGTTGCTTATTTCAAGTTGTAAAGAATAAAGATAAGGAACAGATAAGAATTATTGGGTTTTCGAGTCGTACTCTATCTGAATGTGAGCGTACATACTCCACTACTGAGTTAGAAACACTTTCCATAGTATGGGCATTCAAGAAATTCAATTATTATTTATATGGAAAACATACAGTAATTTACAACGTCCACCAGGCCCTGACATTTTTGTTAACTTGTAAACTTGTACATCCTAGACTATCAGGATGGGCAGTTACACTTCAGAACTACTCTTTTGAAATTAAGTACATAAAAGGTAAGGACAACACCATTGCCGACGCTTTGTCTAGACTTCCACAAGGTATGAATGAAACCAACAGTGACTTAGAAAATATAAATGACTACAGGATTCTCTTAATGCAAGACAAGCAGTATCACCAATATTATATTGATATGTGCCGAAACATGGTTAAATTACAAAAATCTGATCCTCACTGGTATAAGATAATAACATTACTGGTAGAAAAACACAATCATCCTTTGACTAAGTATTACAAGTTACACAATGATGTGTTATTTTATCGCCGACATTCAAATGCTACTAACTGGTGTGTATGCATTCCCAAAGAGTCTGAACGTAATCTAATTTGGCACACACACTTAGTTTGGGGTCATTATGGGACGAAGAAGTGTTTAGCAAAGCTCAGCACATACTGTTATTTTAGCAATATGAGAAGGAAAATTTACAGGGAACTGAAAACATGTGTCATATGTCAAAAATCAAAACCTCAGAATTTATCCACAAAGACAGATTTACATTCTATTTTACCCAGTAAACCCCTGGAAATTCTGTGTACTGACATCAGTGGACCGCATCCAGCAAGCTCTGGAGGCGTCAAATATATCTTGGCTTTTTACGATATATTTTCTAAACATGTAAAACATTATGCTTTAAAATCCGCCACTGCAAGTGCTATAATACGAAGATTCTCAAGTGATTACCTGACGCACGTGGGAAAACCAAAAGCAATTCTGTCAGATAATGCAGCATAGTACTCTGGGTACAAATGGAGAAATTTCTTGAAGGACAATAACATTAGAAGTATATCTATTTCAAAGTTTAGTCCACAATGTAACGCGACTGAGAGACTTTTCCGAGAATTAAACCGACTCATGAGGACCTATATTTCATCAAAACATACTAATTGGGTGTCCTACCTAAGTCATTTCAAAGACGTACACAATAACTTAAATATTTACGATACAAATTACACACCTAACGAGATCATGTTCAATTGCAAACAGAACGATCAGTGGATAGAACCATTACCTAAGTTGTCAGACAAGGAAATCACACCTGAACAGAAAATAAAAGAAGTTTTGACTACGCTGACACATCACGCACAGATACGAAACAAACATCACAGAAACATAATAAAAAGAAAACAAAAATTCGAGGTAGGAATGCTTGTACTACTTCGTACTCATCATAAATCTGTAGCACTCAAACGACGCAACGCTAAGTGGCGTCTGCTATATGAAGGACCTTATATAATTGTTAACATATCGCATCCTGGTGCGTATTTGTTACAACATCGTAGAACTAACAAAATTATTGGGCTATACGCACACCGAGATCTTAGAGCATTTCATGCGGAATAATGTCAAAGTCACATCCATCAAAACATTGCTAAGCAACTCCAAAAAAAAAAAAAAAAACCTCTGTTGCTACAACACATATAGTAAGTAGTATAGAAATTTTCATTTCAGCGGTTCCAGTGACGCAGTTGAAGGCAGAAGAACTCTTCTTTCAGCGCGCGCCACCACCTGGAAGACGGAATATTAAAATAAAATTTATGTTTACGTAGCAGTGAATGATATATTAATTTTTTCACGGAACATTTGTGACTGTGGGTATCACTGACTTGGTGTGACACCTGACGAACCGACAGACGTCATCTGTGAAGCGAACTTTTACTTTGAGAAATAGATTAGACGCACATCTCTCAACACGAAAAGCATCTATCAGTAGTCAAGGCCACACAGACACTATACACACACGCACAAAACGCGAGGAATCAAACATTTTCTCTCTTACTATTTTGAATATTTATTGAGTAGTGAAAATGCCTGGTCTTGCCTACTGATGTAATGAATGTTGTGTCTAACCTATCTTAATTTCAGATGACATCACAAAATAAACATCGATAAAATCCCAGCAAAACCCTTAAAGAGGACGTAATTATCTGCAATTCATGTAATCAAATGTGACACAATGTAATAACCCATAGCTATGTAATAATGATGTAAACATGTTTATGTGCAACTGTATTATATTTATGCTAAGAAATATGTGACGTGTGTATGTATGATTACTTATATTTTTTTTTCTTCTCTTTCAATGATGTATAATGTAACTGTTACTATGTAAAAGAAATTTGAACAAAACGAGTGCCAAAAGGACATTGCATAGTGAACCATTGTTCACGGACATTAATGAACATTACTAACTCTGCAACTACGCAGAAACCTATCTGAAAGAAACTGTTAATGACATTCATTATGCATCGTACCTATGTAAACGCGATGAACCATTTCTTTGATTAATAACTACGAACATTTAGGTGAGCTATATTCAGCAAAAAACTGAAAATGTGAAGTGCATAATTCGTGCATCGTCTAGTGACAATACTACAGTACCTAACTTCAAGATGTTAACTGGATTAAACGGACACAAAGTGCCTGTCCAGAAAACAACACGACGGGTGGAAGAATTTTGGTTGGAACTTCAGGGAATGAAATGTTCTCGAGATGTGACAGACACTCTTACCTGGACTGTCCAAGGATCCACGCCAGCTATGTGCCGTCCGAGGTTCTGCAACCAAGCTTCCACGGAATGTAAAAAAAAAAACGAACTGCACGTGGACCAATTACTAATGGGTCACGTCAGATCTGTAATAAACAATGCCTTTTTGTCACAACGAACTGCATCACAACGACTATAATGGAAATGGAAATGGACACGCTTATGTTTTAATCACGTTGTTATACAACGATGATACTAACCTGTGAAAAAATTATTGTGCAGCAGATGAATATGAACTGTAATAACGACACGATGTGAATAGGTCGACGCACCTGAAACATACGGACATTTTTCTTTGAAGTATTTCAAAACAATACTATGTAACTAAGAACATTCAACAATCTGAGTTGTATTGTGATATAACAAATATTGTAAATTTAAAACTAAGTTACCTGTTATAGAATGTAGTCTTCATATGTAATCTTGGTTGAATATTTTCTTTGTGCAACGACTAAGATACGCGCGCACACGAACAATATGAACTGCATTACTGTGCCGCGTGATCTAACTGTATGATATAACGGCACTGCCGGAGTCACACAGACGCTTCTGCGCATGCGCGCACTCTATCTGCCAACATAAGAACTTTTACGACGCACCCGCGTCATTCAAATTTTGTATATAATGTGTATAATGTGTGTAATGTAAGTCATGTGAATAGTTGTAGGTAACTTAGATTTTCTTGTGCCTTTAGGTGAATTGCTCGCCTGCAGGTGTGTCCTTTCGCCTCGCAATTCAGGGGGCAATATAAAGGCACATTTGCATGCCGAGCGTGAGTTTCCGTGGAAACTCGAAATATTAATTAAATAAATAATCAGTGACTAATAAATAAAGCCTATGGCACACAACTGCAGCGCTGTGGCGCTGATAAAGACAAAAGAATAATTACGTTACTCTTATGTTGGATTAAGAGAGGCGAGAGCTCAGGTAGAAGTGGTGCGAGAAGCACGTATTTTATTTTATTGTCTGGCACACCGCCATATTTTCATGTTATAGAAGAATACTGCGAGTTGCAACCACACTAGGCACTCGATTCTGTAATGAATTTATATTTATAAAAGTAAGTAGGATTATGAACTGTAGCCTATTTCATTGAATATATCTGATTTAACTAACTGTGTAACTTTTTATGTTTAGTAGACAATCACCTGTGTACGACGTTTTGGCATGGCTGGCAAATCATTGTAATATTGAGATTAGATCATGAGTCCGTACCTACCGCAGCAGTCTTTGGAAACGATTTAATTACGAAGTCCGATTATTTCAGTTTTCTTTCACGGTCAACTACGAGTTACATTGCCTTTTCCAAATAGCCATTGTCAAGCGTCTAATACCGAATAATTAAACGTCCACGTTCCAGATAAGCAAATACCAATTACAACCAATCATCATACATACAGAATAATTAATCACTAATATTTTATTCCATTTTATTTTTATTTATTTTATAGGTTCCTCTACTCACTTTGCCACTTGGTCTCAGGACCGTACTCAGAAATCATGGATTCATAACCCGTGATTACACAACTGAACCATTCGTGAACATGGGCAATCCTCTCAAGAGGTCAACGCACACGTTTCTTCCATTGTCCTCCTGTTCTGTTGTGAGTTTTTTTGGCACCGTTCGGCATAAATCTTTCGCACGTGCAAAACTTCGATGCAAATTTGATGCATGCTGAAAATGTTTAACCATATCATTCATCATCTTTACTGTTACACGCCGTTGTGATCTCAGAAGAGAACGCATACATTCGACGTTTTTGTCGGTGTAATGAGGTGAACGTGTACCCTGAACGAGGTTCAGAAGCAAGGTGTATATATTGTAATCGCCGAGAGGCAAGAACCATTGCTTTATCTGTCACCTGTTTATTTTCAGTATACATCTGCAATTAGAACACCGAATAAGCATTTAGATGACTATGTATTTAGTGGAGATGTACCAGAAACTGTAGTGTGATGTGGCTTCGCAACATGTTACTAGTAATGGGACTGCATGTGAAAACACAGTTCGACTTACATTCCAGTACATTGTTTCAATACGTAATGCAACTTCAGAAACTTCCGATGATGCTTGACTTGTAGAGACAGATATCCTCACTGAGTTTTTGTCAACGTTCAAGTGCTGGAATGATAGATTCTCAAATTTATAGCTTAGTTTCACAATGAGAATGGTGTCATCTATCTCTCTCCTTTTCGATTACACATAGAGGCGGTATGGCTTATCGTTGGTTCGTGCTGTTATTTTCTGCCGTCGGTGAAAAAGAAAAGTCGTAAACAGGCTCCAGCTGTGTAATACTGAGTTGACATGGCAGTGTAGGAAAAACATTATGTTTTCCTGTCACTTAAGGAAGTACAATTAAAATCTTGGAGCACTGTCGAATGTTTAACGTATTAGCTGTTTATGAGCTATTTTTGTGTTTTCTTCATGTAGAAACGGCTGGGTAAATTTCAATCATAAACACAGCTATTACGTCTTGCATGTTACTGTTTAGCTCATATGACGATGAAGTGTAGTTTAGATTTAGGGTTTTTCATGACTGACACAAAGAAGGCCGGCCGAAGTGGCCGTGCGGTTAAAGGCGCTGCAGTCTGGAACCGCAAGACCGCTACGGTCGCAGGTACGAATCCTGCCTCGGGCATGGATGTTTGTGATGTCCTTAGGTTAGTTAGGTTTAACTAGTTCTAAGTTCTAGGGGACTAATGACCTCAGCAGTTGAGTCCCATAGTGCTCAGAGCCATTTGAACCATTTTTTGAACACAAAGAAGGAACAGTGCATCCTTGAGAGAATACATTGACTCGGCAATATGGATAGCCGTAAAAATCGTATTCTCGTCATATATTATATAGACTGTACATGTCGTTTTTGATACAAGCAGCTGCTTTTATTACTAAACATACGGTTACAGACATATCGTCACGGTCCCAGGTTTTTCTTGTGATCTAGTTGTGGGACACTGCTGCAAAACGTACTCGTAGACACGGTCTGGTCATGTCTAACGTGCTGTTTGTTATCGTTACAGCAATGTTCCGACGCATGAAGAAGTTTTTCTCCCGGTGTTTGGGAGGGGAGAAAGAAGAGGGTCAGCGACTGGAGAACTTGGTCGCTGTTCGGGGTACTGTACAGGTGAGCCACGTCACTTTTCATCACTGGTGACGTAACATGCAAAGCAGTAAAGTCTGAGAGCTACCTGATTGTACATAACATGAACAGCAGATATTGCAAACTGTCACGAATTACTGTAAATGAATATTTGGTTCGCTATAAACATCCCATGTGACACGTCATTGTAAATAACACGTCTTAGATAGGCATCTCTGCCCGAGTGATGATTGTGACGATTATATAAAATACCACCTAACTACCTAACTCCGTCCAACCACTCCTCTGAAGTTCCAAAGGTACCGATCGACCGCCTCGTCATCGTCAGACTATAGATGTCACTGTATGGAGGAGCATGTGGTTAGCATACTGCTCTTTCGCATCGTGATCGGATATATAATACCGGCAGCAACGAATGTCACTGATGGATGGATGAGTTTGTTGATCACTGGAGCTCATAAAAGTATTTACCGTAAAACTTGAGCTTATCTCCAGACCTACATAAAATGTTTAAAATTTGCAATAGTCGTCTCTACTTCAAGTAAAACAAAGAGCTGGAGTCCTCTTAAATTTACTTTTGCGTTCTCATCAAAGATAAAGTGCCGTAAAATTTGGAGTAAAAGAATTCTAATACCACATGCATCACAGATCTAATGGTCGTTTAACATGAGTATGAAGCCATTAGAAATGTGTCCAATTCGGATGGGAGCCAGGGTGACTTTAGCATGTCAAAGTCGTATATTCTCTGACCTGCAGGGTAGCCTCACACTGTGTCTCGCTGTGTTCCCTGCAGGCCCCCTTGGCTACATTATCTGCTTGCTCTTTTCCCTAGATCCCACTGGCCCTAGCTCCTCTCAACCGTGTTATTACCACAATATATCCGGACTTGTCCCATTAGGTAAGATAATGTTGATAATCGAACCTGAATGCTGATTAAACAATTCTGACAACGTAACACTGACCTCAGACATGGACAGTTGATTCTAACCATTTATCATTCCGAGAAAATGGGTGTGGTATTTGTTAACACTGAACAAATAACTATGTGAGAGGCCTGAGAATGGTAACAACCCTCTCAAGTTGTAAAAAATTATGGTGAAAAATATTCTAGGGGCAGAGCTAAACTTAAATTGCTGCCAACGCAATCGACTGAAGAAGACATTACAGACCATCTGGTTGCCCACCCAGTTACCTGCTGACCGTGTTTAATATGAGACTGACCATAGGAAATGTACAGTGTAGTCAGAGAACAGAGAAACAGGAACTGTTAGCTAAAACTTGTTACTGTCCCACTTACTTTTCTTTACAGAGAGAGAACAAGTAGGAGCTCGTAATAAAAAGTTCGTGGCTCAAGAAGTTACATTCTAGGCCTCTGTCATTGCAGTTTAACTCATAATACGTAGGATAATGGTAGTAAATGTCGGAAGAACAGAATTCTATCTGATACTACACATAGTCAGGGTACACTCACTATCACTGTCTCTAGGCCAAAAATTCGAAATAAATGTAAGAATTTGTAACACATGTGTATGTAAAGACCTACCGCTATCTCTGAATTACCAAACATGCTCTACGACTAATCAAACTAATAAGTTCTTTTTCTTACAGGAGCGTCAGTTCACCCTGGACTCGTTTTTTGAGGAGATTCTGCAGAAGTGGCTGCAGGAAGAGAAAGAAGTCCTTTCTGTTTCGGTGAGTGTAAATTACAACAGTAGAAGGAATAGTAGCATTTGATTTCAAAGTGAATTTTTCGTTTTCTCACTACATGATAACTATCGAATATGATACTACTTACTGGTCTGCTTCCGGGTGTTAGGCCGAATTGTTGTGTTCATTTTGTGGACATTATTTCGACGGACGTCCCAGCGATCAACTTCATGTGCTGCGAACTTTGCAGTAATGTGTACTCGCTGCTTGGACTCAAACCAGTCATTGAACGTCACACAACCTGAAGAAGATGGGTCGGTCAGTTGCTGAAATGTTAACCATAAAGCAGGAACAACAACACGGCATAACCTCAGAAGCACATCATTAACCAGTCGTGCCCAGAAAAATGTTAAAGATAATGGGATATTAGATATTTGTTAGTATTAATTGTTGCTGAGACATCTCACGATTGGTGTTTCTTAGATACTAAGTTGAGTTACTAGATATTAAGTAGCGACACATGTACACTTGTAAATTTATGATAAATGTAACACTTCGTAACACTTTTATATGATAGGAAATAACATTAATTTTGGACTACTGCACATGTTGGATAACATAAAACTAAGAAGCTCTTTTCCAACAGGAGCGTCAGTTCACTTTGGACGCCTTTTTTGAGGAGATTCTGCAGAAGCGGCTGCAGGAAGAGAAAGAAGTCCGTCCTGCTCCGGTTAGTATAAATTCGAACCGTATAGGGAATAGTAGCATTTAGTTTGAAAGCGAATTTTTCGTTTCCTCACTACATGATAACTTACTCTCGAAGATGGTACTAGTTACTGGTCTGCTTCCGGGTGTTAGGCAGAATTGTTGTGTTCATTTTGTGCACAATACTTCAACGGACGTCCCGGCCATCAACTTCATGTGCTGCGAACTTTGCGGTAATGTACGCTCTGCTTGACTCAAATCAGTCAGGAAACGTCTGACGATCTGAAGAAGATGGCTCGATCAGTTGTTGAAATTTTGACCACAAAGCAGCAACAGCAACACGGAATAACCTCAGAAGCACACCATTAACCAGTCGTACATCAGAAAATGTTAAAGATAATGGGATATTAGTTATTTGTTAGTATTAATAGTATCTGAGATGTGAAACGAATTGTGTTAGTTGGATACTAAATTGAATTACTATATTCTTAATTTCGATACCTGAACCGTGCTAATTTGTGGTAAATGTTACAATTCGTTATACTTTTATATGACAGGAACTAGCACAAATTGTGAATCACTTCACATGTTAGATAACATGAAAGTAATAAGATCTTTTCCAACAGGAGCGTCAGTTCACACTGGACGCCTTTTTCGTGGAGTTGCTGCAGAGACGGCTGCAGGAGGAGAATTAAGGCGGTGCTGTTACGGTGAGTGGCACTTCGATCTGTGTAAAGGACAACTGACTTTGGTTTCTAAGTGTATTTCTCGTTTCATGATCACATGGTAGCTCCCTTCAGAAGGGGAATCTTCAAGATATTATTCGAGTATAGAGTTTTACGATTTTTAATATGACTGAAATGCTGTCAGTTTAGATATATCACCATGGCTACAAAATTCTTTGGTCGACCCATAAACTTTCTCGGTACCCATAGTCTGCTGTTCTTTTATACCAATTAAGAACTCTGACCAGATACAAAATCCTTACGCGGCATACATATCTTTTCGCTCTAGTATTGGTAGGATATACTTAAATTGAAGAATCAATGGTACATACAATACCGAACCTACACTTTCAGATGATGGATAGCCATTCAGGAAACGTTCTCCTATGTCCCCTCCCGCCCATAACACAGTTATCATATTTTCAGCACAGTGCAACTTCAGCGTCGCACGATTATTCTTGATATTTTAATCCCATTTCTTATGCTGCATGATCGTTTATATTTCTGTCACATAGTTGTCCATGAAGCTCTACGGATTTGAACTGAACATTTACACAACTTGTTTGAAGAAACTCTACTATTTTGGTATGGATGCATTTGCCAACAGTCACACTCCTCTACATTCCTTAATGAATATAGTTCAGGTGAGGATAATAGATCAGTTTGCGTGAGGTATCCACTAACTCATAAATATTATGATACTTGTAACAGCTATCTACCATCATGATGCAATAATTTTGTAGACCGTTTCACCACAATAGATCACACTCCTGGAGGAGAAAATAGGCAAACATTCAATGTCGGTAGTTTTCGAATTTTCGATAAATAGTATTCTAGGGCTCATGAGTTTGGACGATAGAAACACTCCTTCTATCGATACAGGAAACGACCATTTATTAGCATGGGGTTCTACGATAATTTAGCACTTTCCTTTACAGATATCGTATCAACCCACCATAAAAGGGCGACGTTTCTAATTTTGAAATTTATATTTGTCGGCAGATCACTCCGGTGTCCTCCGCGCCCACCTTGGAGGTCTGCACTTCATACCGCGCAGCTCTTGATATCCGCCCTGCCAGACGCTGGATGTGTTCACGCGTGGCCACCAACGCGACGTCTGGAGAAGACCGTCTGGCTGCTAAAATGTGCGACCGCGATATCGCGGCCAATACCACCTGTAACCATAGTTACCAGTCCAATAAATCTTTGGATTAATGATATAACACGTCTCATTATTTCTTTTGTTTGCAACAGGCGGCGTTGTGGTAATGCAGGGGACTCGCATGAGGGTGGTTGAAGTTCTCTTTCGACCAGCAAGGTCTAGGGGTCGATGGCTTCTCTTAGTAGATTAAGGCAAACGCAACAATGGTTCCTTAGGAATAAAACTCTTTCGATTTTCTCTCCAAAGCGAGTCCTGTCTGCCATTACCTCTCCGTCGATGAAAGTGGAAGTTATACGTGCATAATTCCTACTTGTTATTTTTATTAGAGTTACAAAATGAATATAAACAATCACAGTAATAAAAACTGTTGTGACAATGGTAGTGGAATGGAAAAATTTGGAATCCACAGGACTTCTCTTTGAAAATTTGCGTATGAAGCTTAACAGGTAAATCATTGACACTAATGATAACAGTCAAAAGACTACAGTGACTACAAAGAGTCTGCTCCTAAGGAAAACAAAGTAGTTCCTGTAATCCCGATATTTACTCTACAACTCAGTGAGCCACATGTAATATGGCACTACACACGTAGGAACTAAAACGTAATCAACATTTTACGCCCTCAGCATACATTGTTCTCTCATTAACTACTGTCTATACTTGTACGTAGAAAACTAGACTGATCAGCCAGAACATAACGACCATCTACCTAATAGCCGGTATGTCCACCTCTGGCACGGGTATCAAGGGCGACGTGTCGTGGCAGGGATGCAATGAGGCGTTGGTAGGGATCTGTAGGGAGTTGGTAACACATCTGCACACACAAGTCGCTTAATTTCCGTAAATTCCCGTAAATTGCACTCTGTCCAGCATTAAACTCTAATGTTAGTTCTGCTATACTTGGTCGCCCGTCCTGTTTTACCAGTCTGCCCAGCTTACGACCTCCAACATCTGTAATGAGGGGTGTCCCCGACAAGTCATGCAGTTTCCGAAATGGACGTGACAAGCCTCCGTGCCGACACAATCAGCCCTCGGTCAAATTGAGACATGTCGCAGGTCTCCCCCATTCTACGCACGAACGGCACGCTCACCGATACTAGATGCACCGTGAGTTTGTCTGACTAGCAGTCATTCCTCGCCATGTGACGCTGCTATCGCCTGGACGGGTTTATATCGACAGTGGGTCGGTGGCCATAACATTCTGGCTGATCAGTGTCTGTGGGTATGAAGTAGTAGGTATGTAAACACACTCAGCAGCTGGTCATAACAGAAGCGTGACGAGTGTCTTTCCAAGTGGGACACAAGTGCTGCAATTCACTGAACTGCACTGGCAAAATAACAATTGTCTAGCAAGTGGATGTAACCTCAAACGAGTAAACAAAGGAATGAATAGCACGACCATAATGCTCAGCCTTAAGGGCGACTGAGAATTCAGAGAGAGTTCATGAACGCTGCTACTTATACTGTGGCACCTATCCCCTTGATTTGTTATGACGTTAAATTTTACTTTCAGGACTAATGTCACAGAGGAAAATGCTGTTGCAGAAGGCACGTTTTTGTTTCATTTTTTATTTACTTCACCTAAAGCAAGGAAGAGTCGTTTGGAACATTTATGGGGGTACGACATGAGCTATATGTGCAGTTTATACATATGGATCACCTAGACGTAAGGATTTTGTCACAGACTGGAGTATTCTGCAATGTTCATGGCTGTACAGTTAACTTCAACCCGAAGTAAATGACTCAGCTGTTATGTCCCAAAAACAAAGTAATGAAAATGTTTAAGAATATTTGGGTAATTTAAAGATATTTCGTAACTACTTCTACACCTCTCTAAGGACTTTTGTGTGAAATAATAACGCAAACGCAAAATGTTAATATTTGCACCATTTTTCGTCAGTTGCAGCTTAGATTTTCCTTTATTATATAGATAAAATCTGATTACAAATATACTGTATATTAAAGACCTCTGAAGTGGCTAGCAGGATTAGGCGAAAAAGTTTGGTTCAAAATGGCTCTGAGCACTATGCGACTTAACATCTATGGTCATCAGTCCCCTAGAACTTAGAACTACTTAAACCTAACTAACCTAAGGACAGCACACAACACCCAGCCATCACGAGGCAGAGAAAATCCCTGACCCCGCCGGGAATCGAACCCGGGAACCCGGGCGTGGGAAGCGAGAACGCTACCGCACGACCACGAGATGCGGGCAAAAAGTTTGGTAAACACACGTAAATTCAGTAGTAAAGGACGGAATATCCTCTTATCTCTATGATAAAACACAATTAGATTTTTCACAGATGATATCGTCATTTACCGACTTGTAAAGTCAGCAGATGACCAAAATGAATTGCAAAATGATTTAGATAAGATATCTGTATGGTGCGAAAAGTTGCAACTGACCATGAATAAAGAAAAGAGTGAAGTTATTCACATGAGTATTAAAAGAAATCCGCTAAATTTCGATTACACGATAAGTCACACAAATCTGAAGGCTGTAAATTCAACTAAATACTTAGGGATTACAACTACAAATAACTTAAACTGAAACGATCACATAAATAATGTTGCGGGTAGAGCAAACCAAAGACTGCTATTCACTGGCAGAACACTTAGAATGTGCAACAGGTCTACTAAAGAGATTGCTTACACCACGCTTGTCCGCCGTATTCTGGAATATTGCTGTGCGGTGTGGGATCCGCATCAGGTGGGACTGACGGATGGCATCGAAAAAGTTCAAAGAATGGCGGCTCATTTTGTACTATCTCGAAATAGGGGAGATAGTGCCACAGACATGGTACGTGAATTGGAGTGTCAATAATTAAAACAAAGGCGTTTTTCGTTGCGACGAGATCTTCTCATAAAATTTCAATCACCAGTTCTCTCCCTCGATTGCGAAAACATTGTTTTGCCACCCATCTACATAGGGAGAAATGATGTTCATGATAAAATAAGAGAAATCAGGGCTCGCACAGAAAAATTTAAGTGCTCGTTTTTCCCGCGCGCCGTTCGAGTGTGGAACGGTAGAGAGCTTGAAGGCGATTCGTTGAACCCTCTGCCAGGCACTATATTGTGAATAGCAGAGTAATCACGTAGACGTAGACATTTTAATTCATAGCAGCTGTTTACAATAGAAGGGATACACAAAAAATCGAAATGGCAGGTAATAATTCCCGACTTACGACACAAAAAACTAGGATAAGGCGATACAACGTAAAATTATAAGGTACTTCAGTACTGCATTTGATAGTTTATAGCTATGGGAAAAATGTAAGGTGAAACAAATAATTTTTCTTCCTAAAGTGTGGCTGGTGTTCTACAGTAAGATAATGGAATATCAAAGTGAATTGTATTCGTCACAGTGTCTAAATAACTTTCAGAATGTTGTTAGTTACACTGTGCTTAAGGTCGGCCACGCCAGAATATCTTTTTTCAGAATATTGCGATAGGAAAGCCCTCTACTGCTCAATACAAACAAATTTCGCCTCCAACTCCACACACTTTTATTTTACCTTGAACAGCACCATGACTTGTACATTTCAATAAGTCTCTTCCACATAGTTGCGAAAAAGTTAGGTACACAGCTCCTAAATTTATTTATTCTTGTGATATCGTTCAGTAGATTGCTAGGTATGTACCATTTTAACGTATTTTCTAAATATATTACCACCACAAGAAATAAGCTGATGCACTTTAGCTTATTCTTCTTTCGATACTCTTGAAATTTAATAAGCCCCACAAGAAACATGTGTGAGCTACATGATATTCAGGTCTGGTAGGAATAAAACTTCACCGATCGCCCCTGTTTGCTAACATTACATGGGAATAGACGAACCTATCGAAAGGACTCTGATCTTTTACATCAAAAGTGGAAACTGGACACGTTAACGTAACACAACACACGAAGACGTAGAATTTAAAGGTACTGGACGCCCCATTAGTTCAGTGGATGGACAAACATAGGTATCTCATATTCCGAAGATGTAAAAGTTCTTTAAATTTGTGAACGGTTAATTTACTTTAACTGAAGGATAATGAAACGAGATGAAAATGAAATCTGAAGATACCTGAAGCGAAAGTTTAAATTCTATGAGAGTGTTACTATGGCCATTTGAATGTGCAGTGAAGTATCTGAAATAAAACCAAAGTCATGGTTCACACATAAGTGGGGAATACGGCAAGGGGCGAATCGATAAATCTTCTGAATTTAATTACTAATTCGTGAAAGTTTTTTGAACATCTCTGTTGCTGGTGTAGTTATTCATATAACGATTCTTTACCCTTTTTCGGTGTTTCAGGTGAATTCGACACAAGGTAGTTAGAGGGCAGCTGTCAGTACTTGTTATATGATAACACTCCAGTGCTGCTTCAGAACCTTACTTCGTTGGATTTATGAGCTCAGATACAGTCTTAGTTTCAGGATGGCTACATTTATTTGTATACTTTTACTAGAATCTGAAAAAGTCACCTGCAAACAGCACTATTGCACTGTTACTTAACAACACATTGCACGCATTGTAAGTTGTACTTCGTTAACTATGTCATATATAACTCCTTTCCAGCAAATAGTTCCAGTTTCCTTCGCACTAACCGGAATGTTGAGACGCCTTGCTGTCGCGAGTCAAAATACTTCGAACTATACAATAATTTCGAAATCAGTTGCAGCTTTGAGCACTCCTCCTCTGCGACAGTACGATACCCTGTAGGTACCTCTCAAAAAACTGCGAGCGTCTCACATGGAAAATTTTGGCCTCCTAAGCCAAACAGTGAAAATACAGCTACCGAATTTTGTGAAATTCACAACAATCACATTACACGTCTCACGGCTAAAATCAAAATAATCGCCTAAAGTAATTGTACTTAAATAAATTTCTGTAGCAGTGACTAGTAACGCATATACTTTAATCCAGCAAGGGACCAAAATAATACTCTGTTGTATCGTCAGTTGACATCTAACGAACTACGTATTTTTCCTGATCGTACTGGTTGCGTACATTTCGTACAATATAATTAAAACGGGCGGGAAATCAACAGTGGTCGTTTTTAGGAGTTCCACACACGTCTACCGGTGACAATCTACAAAGTTCCAATAAGAAGTCTACATGACTTTCCGCAGTACACACTCTCGTAAGTAACTCAGCCCAGGTAAGAGTAGTCCAAGTTGACAATGCTCTGGCTTCATCTTGCTCATCTGTAGAGCACCTCCCACGGGATTCACTATTACAAGATATTCTGTTATCTTCGCTCTAAACAGAATCAAACTAATCAAGATGTGTGCCATGGCAATAGCGCACTAGTTATTATCGCTTGCAGAAAATTACAGAATGTAGAGAACTGAAGCTTGCCTAATACTATACAACACCATTGCATATATCTGGGCGAGAACTGTGTGCTGTTATGTCGTTACAAAAAAATGGTTCAAATGGCTATGAGCACTATGGGACTTAACTGCAGTGGTCATCAGTCCCCTAGAACTTAGAACTACTTAAACCTAACTAACCTAAGGACATCACACACATCCATGCCCGAGGCAGGATTCGAACCTGCGACCGTAGCGGTCACGCGGTTCCAGACTGTAGCGCCTAGAACCGCTCGGCCACTCCGGCCGGCTATGTCCTTACAGCACCACAGCACATCACTCGAGCATTTCAACAGATATATTTACATCTCCCGTCCAGTAATTGCCATCCTGCGACGTGAGAACGCATTACGTCTTTACTAAACTGATCAAAAGCTGTGACCGAGGTGATTTCATGTGGAGGTGACAGCCGGCGCTGTGTGCGCCCCTCCCCTCCTAAGGCCAAACAGGGGCGAATTCTCTCGACCGGGGGTACGGCACTGTGTCGCAAGTATGGTGAATTATTGGGGAAGACGAGAGCCTTCGATAACACCCGTCCACTTTGACAAATAACATCATCACAAACCTCAAGATGAAACACAAATTGATTTAGAAATGTCTATCAAAACGTCAAAATCATCAGATCCCATAAAACCAAAGTATTAAAATCAAATTTAGAAACATAAAAATTGTGAATAATAGATATGAGCATTACGAGTAAACTGTGGCAATTTGGGGAGATATGTTCTCAAGTAAAAACCACAGAATCCCAAAAATACTGAAGTATACAAAACAAAACAACCAGAAGAATACGCCGAAGAATAGTACGCAGATGTTGGCATCGAAAATGCAAAAATAAAGCATCAAATTAGAGATATTCAATTGATATCGAAGACATCACACCATATACATAAATTAACTGAAAAGCCAGACACCAATACAAAAAACCAAAAGGCAATATCAGAACAGAAAGCGAAAAAGTAATACCAGTATAGGTAGCCAATGTCACGAAAGTTAACGAAATACGGTAGCAAGCACATCACTTACCTACATAGCTCGACCGAACACTCCAATACCGATACAGAAAGCAAGAAATTACAGAAATGGACAAAATGCAGTAACATGGGTTCACCAAAACACCTCAACAGAAAATCGCAAAATCCCAGAAATTACGCGTATATCTCTGTGTTCTTAGACGTGAGTTGTTAAGCACGAAACTGGATCTGGCGAATTTATTTTGTAGGGCGTACAGTGTGGGCAACCAAAATCAACCAATTCTGCTACATCTTTGTACATTACTTTCAATGACTAACATCGCGTTCTTCACACTTTACGTTAGAATAACCAGTCTTCATTTACAATAACCTTTTGAAGACTTACACTTTTCTTAATTGTTGATGTATCAGCTTTCCTTATTCAGTAATATTACTATTATTATTCACTAAGTTTTTAATTTCATTACATTACAGGTTGGCTCACCTTTGAAAAAATATGTGTAGAAGTTCACATAAGTTGTAATCACTGTGTACTCACGTTACCAAGACAACCAAAGATAACGTTTGATATCTAGTTGATTAGAAGCGTAAGCGGAGTACAACGTAAACTCGTCCTTTTGTTAAGTAACTAAATTTGTGGATTCAGTAACATGCCTACTCCAGCAAAATTTGCAACACTATGTATATATCCAATACAGATTACAAACACAGCATAAAGTGACAATACTAGCGCCCATAACGAAAACAAACCAACGCTCCGCACACGTAGGACGCCACCTTCCACACCACCAATACGCCACAGCTCAAGCCTGGCAGGCGATATCGAAGTTTCACGTTGAGCCAATTACTGTTTTGTCATATCTGCTGTGTTCTGTCTTTCTCACGTCACTTTATTTTACTTGTTAAATTAATGTCATAATATTGCAGCTCAGCACTGCAGTGACTGGCGATGAGTGTCTCGTGCCGACAGAATGTTGTCTACTGAAACAACCACCAGTCTCTGCAGTTGATACTCTTTTTCGTTTCATCCTGTTGGCAGTAGACATCTCCATGCTTGCAATACAGGAGGCATCTGATACAGAATATGTGTGCCGCTGAAACTCACGCAGTTTTGACGTTCCCATAGTTTCCGCTTTGGTTATATGTTGTCTGAAGGGTCTATACGGATAATCTCGTTTCTCTATTCACCGCACAGCGCTATGCTCTGAATTCTGTTCCTTTTGTGCAAAATGCTGCTGTTTCTGCAACGATTCCTGGTGTCGCCAACCTACTAACAAGTGAATAACCCAAGAAGCAATAGCCCAAATTATCTTTCCCAGTCTAACATAAATGACCAATTTCAATCGCACCAGCTCCTTACCATGTTCCACATTGATGAGAACATACATTTGGTGAGCCATGGGCTACCTTTACTGTATACAAATTTCTAGTACTTCTAAAACATAAATCACACACAGGAATACACTCAGCCGGAGAGTGAAGTACTGGCTTGATCTCCTTTATTTAACAGCACTTTCTCGTAGGTAGGTGGCGCAACGAAAGGTACTAAGCGACTGGAAAAAAAGGGCACGCAACCTCGTTTTCAACAAAACACACATAGTTATTGGCCATATCACTGACGGCGTTTGGTTCGTGAAACGTGGAACATGTTTTATGATCAGCCAACGGCCTTGTCACAGTGGTAACACCGGTTCCCGTCAGGTCACCGAAGTTAAGCGCTGTCGGTCTGGGCTAGCACTTGGATGTGTGACCATCCGGTCTGCCGAGCGCTGTTGGCAAGCGGGGTGCACTCAGCCCTTGTGAGGCAAACTGAGGAGCTACTTGATTGAGAAGAGGCTCCAGTCATGGAAACTGACATACGGCTGGGAGATTGGTGTGCTGACCACATACCCCTCAATATCCTCATCCAGTGATGCTGAGCTGAGGATGACATGGCCGCCAGTCAGTACCTCTGTGCACTCATTAGAGTTTTAGTTTTATGATCACGCATTGTGACATCCGGCGACATTCAGTTCAATATCATCGTTAATAAGATCTAGAGCAGAAGAGAACGAGACCCAGGTTAATGCTGTTTTCCTTCACCTCGCCTTGTCGCCCGCTCGTTTAGTGAACAAAGTACGAGCAAGCGGCGTTTCGTCCTGTGGCGAGCGGAGCAGTGGATCCCACAGAGATATTCACCTGACAGAATTTTACAGTGCGTAAAAATTTAAATTTTAAATTAATTCATTCTCATGCCTCTACGACAGATAAATACTTAGTTACATAATGAACCTCATCGACGACGTCCACAGTCTCGCTTGAAACTAGTGGTCAGCTCTCCTGTGCTCGGTTCGGCGCGTGCGCAAAATCCGATTCTGCACCACCGAAGACCACATTCCAGCCGCTGAGTTGATCTGCGAGGGGTGGAGAAGGGAGCGAGGGCAGCAGGTGTCTCCTGACCTCAGCACTGGAGCAACGCTCCGACGTGTATGAACCAGGACCCTCCCACCGCTGAACCTCGCGGAAGAGCGGTTGCTCTTCCGACCCAGTCGTTACACCAATGTGACACATAAATAGCAGATTTTGAATCTAATTCATGTCTGCACTATTCTGTAACTTACGATACCTGTTTTGTCATTGGAAAGTGTGGAAAATGATACTTTTGAAATTGAAATAACAACAGGATTCAAGTCACCTACAACAGGTAGGAAATCTCTCCGTTTGCTGCAGTTAGTATATCAGTACTGTGACCAGGTTTTGCTGTTTGTCAAGCGGCAAGATTCAATGTGAAGTTGTAAGTTTGAAGACGTCAGTTCTCAGACGTGGAGTGTCTACAGTAGTAAATCAATATGTGTAAATTTCAAGTGCAGAGATCTATGGTACAGAATTGTCTTTCCAGTTTCTTGAATATAAGTTCTGTATTAAGGACGTACGGTGACTGGCGCCGAAAATCAAGTTAGTCAAGAACACTAACAATAAAAATAAAGAAATTGTAAGAATTTTCAGACTGGACATTTACGAGAAGGTATCACAGAAGACAAAAACGAAAAGACGGATTTCTCCCGATCGTAATATTTTAGGAAAAGGGGTTTTTCATAACAACTGGATGGAACTTGTAGGCAGCCAATGGGAAGACACTGCGGCGGCGCGCCTCCTTCCGTCCTTTATCTGCAGCTACCGGTCAACTCGCTGCAGCAGATCGCCGTAGGAAAGCCGAGCAGAAAACTGCTGTACTGCGACTCACACCAGGCTGCACACAACCTAACTATTCAAAGAATCGGGAAAAGGTCTTGATTTCGAATGAAAGGTGGAAGTACTGGCAAAACTTTGGTATATTCTTAACCTCGATATTGTACACGTTCACTTCTAAGACCGTGGTAATCTTAACACAGTATGCATAAAACGCTTTCATTCACGTTAGCAAGCTTACGGTAACGTATTTCCCGAAATCTACTATGCACGAAGCACGGATAGTTCATAAATGAAAATGTTCGCCGTGCTATTAAATTTTCGGTGTCAAATGCACGCAACTTTTTAGTCATTAATCTGCTCAATATGCCACGAGGAATTACAGTCACTTCTCATACAGAAAATTGCTTAAAAACCCATACTTTCTAAAAAAGCACCTTGCCTTCACTTTACAGCACTTTAGAGTTATGTAGTACAACGAAAACCGGCAAATTATAACTTCCTTGGGAGCTCATACTACACACGACCGTACCATTGAAAGGTTGGGCTCCGACTACTCTAGACTGATGTAAGCTTTCTCTGTCTCCAAGAGAAAAGACGCGGGAAGAGTACTCCTTTCTGATTGGTCAGGTCGAATTAAGTCGGGTGATGCTGAGGGAATTAGATTAGGAAATGAGACACTTAAAGTAGTAAAGGAGTTTTGCTATTTAGGGAGTAAAATAACCGATGATGGTCGAAGTAGAGAGGATATAAAATGTAGACTGGCAATGGCAAGGAAAGCGTTTCTCAAGAAGAGAAATTTATTAACATCGAGTATAGATTTAGGTGTCAGGAAGTCGTTTCTGAAAGTGTTTGTATGGAGTGTAGCCATGTATGGAAGTGAGACATGGACGATAACTAGTTTGGACAAGAAGAGAATAGAAGCTTTTGAAATGTGGTGCTACAGAAGAATGCTGAAGATAAGGTGGGTAGATCACGTAACTAATGAGGAGGTATTGAATAGGATTGGGGAGAAGAGAAGTTTGTGGCACAACTTGACTAGAAGAAGGGATCGGTTGGTAGGACATGTTTTGAGACATCAAGGGATCACAAATTTAGCATTGGAGGGCAGCGTGGAGGGTAAAAATCGTAGAGGGAGACCAAGAGATGAATACACTAAGCAGATTCAGAAGGATGTAGGTTGCAGTAGGTACTGGGAGATGAAGAAGCTTGCACAGGATAGAGTAGCATGGAGAGCTGCATCAAACCAGTCTCAGGACTGAAGACCACAACAACAACAACAACAACAGTTTTCTTTAAAGCCAATAGAAAAAGATTGTTCTCCCTTTTTAGTCTGCGCTTTTCATGACCAATCAATCAACAAATAACATGCTTTCGAAATGTACTTTTTCCCGAAATAAATATTTAGAATTCTGATATTTTGCTTATACTTTACGTTATTAACTATTTTCATTTGCACTCGAATTAGCTTTCCTTTTACCATAAACTTACTTGACATATTATGTTACAAAGTTCTCCTTTGTACAACGTTCATCAATAGAAGAATGATCTATATATTTACTTTAGACCACATTCGCGCATTCGTGACACTACAAAATGCATATAAAAACTGTACAGAGATAAGTAAACAAAAAGCCTTTAGGAAATAAACAGAACATGCTCTTGACCTGTTTCTTGAATGTCTCTGTGCGCTACTGGAGTCTGGTAGATGACAATAAGAACTACGTACTCGACTGAACCCGTTTCAGACCATCTGTCACTGTGCACGCATGAGTGATTCTCCCGATACACAGGTTCTAGACACAATCATGAGATTTGCCAATATCGTTGCACACTCTCTAAAACTGCATGATCGCATGTAGTTTATTGTGTTTCTGAGCTTGCACTTCGTGGAAATTATGGATGCAGCAACTCATCAAATTCAGGTATTTCCGAACGTCTTCTAGATTTCATTTAGGTTTCGTTAGTGGATCTGATACTTTATTTAACGATAATCTTTGGAAGGCATGTGTTTTCAAAAGAACAGGAAAACGCATTCAAAATTTTGTTCTTTTTTGTATGATGGAGGTTTACAGAACAAAAAAGAAAATTGCTGTCACTGATCCTGTACAAGTCAGCGTAAGTAAGACAATGACACTTCAACAATTTCACTGTTTATCATAATAGTCAGATATGTTTCTTCTGAGGGCAAATCTATAGCAAGGTCTTTTTCATTCCTGACACCTCGTGAATAGAGTCCAAAATCTTTAGCATAATCGCTGAGAGATATCGAAATATAGTTATTTCACAGAGCTACAATTGCACAGGTGTCGTGAGAGGTCGTTTTACAGGTGCACCGACTCTTCTGAAAGAACATTTGGAACATGATTATGTAGTTAATTTTTATGCCGAAACGCAGGATCTCATTTTAACCTGTGCAGAGAGTCAGAATAGGGACGTCAGAAGATATTTCGTTGACCTTAGTGAGATTTTTAGTTTTACCCATGTTCTTCACAGCGTGTAATATATACTAAACCGGAAATTCTGCCATGTTTCCTACACAAGATGGAATTTAAATCAAGAACTGTGCAAATTGTCTATGAAAATAGCGACTTGTAGAATGCCTGGAGAAAACTGAGATTCTATCTCGACAAACCAAACTGCTGCATCTTGCACAGAGATAGGTACAGGAAAATAAACTCAAAAAACGGTTCTTTCAAAAGATGTGTGAGATAAAATTGTCACTGAAGTTGCTGAAAGCTTTGAATTTACCGGATGTCTCGTAGCTGCAAATTTATTTAATTCCGAAAAGTGTGTGTTGTATGCAGGTCACTTTCTGCAAACATTGCGACAGGCGTCTTACAAAATAAATCCCATCCTTGAAGGCAATAAACTCAGAACAAAAGTTCAGATATTAGTAACGAGGGATGAGCTTTGAAATTTCTGCAACTCCTATTCGAAAATAATTTGCAGAAACATTGTAATCAAACAACGAAACTCCTGAAAATGACTGTTACCATACCGGCGACATATTCTGACGCAGACCGATCTTTCTCTATCCTGAAGGTTTTCTGCGACGTGCTGTGAGTGAGCAACTGTTAACAGCAGCAGCAGTGCTCTCAGTCGCAAGGGATATTATCAGCATTGACAGAGTCTCTGCTCTTAATGAGCGGGCAGTGGATTATTCGTGCAACCATCCATCGTAAGCTAAGTGTATTTCCGTAGAGTTGTTACTTTTTATTATTATTAAACCACCTATGTTAGTCATTTGAAACTTTGTAGATCATCTGCCAGTGACCCCCTAGACAAATCGCTAGAAAAATATCCGCGAACCGCCACTGGTACAAGCTTACCGGGTAGCAGATTACATGGGTGGTTGCAGGACATTTTAGCAAACAGAAATAAGAGGTGTAACGCAAGGGGAAAAATCGATACATGTAGCCTAGGGAAGCACTACGGAGCTATTAATGTTTGCAATGCTCTGTATGTAAATTGCGTAACGGATAACGTCGCAAGCTGCACGAGGCGGGTTCTCAGACGATGCTGTTGTCTACAGGAAGGTTGCAACATCAGACAACCGTATCGAAATGCAGGAAAACGGCTCACGATTGGTCTAGTTGACACTGCACGTTAATAAAAGTAACGTACTGCACGTGCATAAGTGAAGTATTTCGCGGTAAAGCATTGGATACAATAACAACCGGAAAGTGCCTCAGAATAGCTATCGTATATGGACTAAAGAGGGAAGACCAACAAAAAATTGTCGCAGAGAAGCAGAGAAGTATCAAAGATTTACTGGAACAATCCGAAGGGAATCACCTCAAGCACAACAGCAGTGGTTTTCAAAATACTAGCTCGGCATTTCTTGAGTGTTGTTCATCGGTCGGGTCATTATCAGGTAGGATTATTAGAAGAAGCACGGATGATGCGACGAAGAGCGACCCGTTTCATCACAGTGTCGTTGTAAGTGACAGCGTTACCGAAATACCCAACAAACTCCACTGTCAGGAGCTGCAAGGTGGGTGTTGTGCATCGTGAAGAGGTTCACTGTTGAAAATTTATAGAATGTACTTCCAAGAAGAGGCGGCGTCGTATTGATTTCTCTTAGAGAAGCCTCTCGTATTGATTACAACTAGAAAGTAATGTATGTACCATAAGTACCCGGTGCCACACAACATAATGTAGCATAAGTGCAGATGTAGAAGTAAATGTTTCCCTCAGATTGCGCTGACTATTTCGTGGTTTATGAAATGCTGTCAAACGATGGGATGACGTGGTTCACAATGGTTCATGTGGCTCTGAGCACTATGGGACTTAACTTCGGAGGTAATCGTTCCCCTAGAAATTAGAACTACTTAAACCTAAATAACCTAAGAACATCATACACATCCATGCCCGAGGCAGGATTCGAACCTGCGACCGTAGGGGTCGCTCGGTCCCAGACTGTAGCGCCTAGAGCCGCTCGGCCACCTCGGCCGGCGGATGACGTGGGCTCAGAGCTACTCAAGTAAATTACATCTCCAGTCCATCGTTGTCTATGCCGTGGATCTACTTCAGTTATTTATATTGACACTAACTATGTAGCCGAATCAGGAGCTTATTACCGACAGTCCATTACCTTCTTCCTATATTAGGTCGTAATGCTTTTCCGATTTAGCGATCATGGCTATCTGTTGTAATTCACTGTAAAGCTTCAATAATGAAACGAGTATTTGATCTGAATACACCTTGACGTTCCAAACAGCCATTGAACCTATTTGTGCCGAGAATATATTGCGAATACATTTCATGTATTTCATAACTGCTATAGTCGCCGCAGTTCGTGTATCTTCGGACATGAATGCACGCTTGTCCGAAGGAACTCTGCATCGTAGTTCCGAATGACACAGGCACTGCAGTATCGTATTTATCTGCCGGCTCCGAGCAACTGACTTTCAAGGAAAATGCCTCCTCAGTAGGAGAATATTCGAGGGTCATTCAACAATTGAAGTGACAAATAGGTCTGGAGAAAAAACCCTTTTCTTTACAAAACAATGCTTTTTCTACATTTCAACATAATCCCCATGAACATTTATGCACTTATTCCAACGGGCTACAAGCTTTTTTATTCCGACTGCAAAGAACTCTTTATCTTGAAGTTTGAACCAATTTCCTACAAAATTTTTCACGTCCTCTTTGTTCTGGAACCTCTTTTCACGTAATACCTCCTTCAGTGCACTAAACTAATGGAAATCCGTAGGTGCTAAGTGAGGGCTGTAAGGGGGATAAGGCAGTACTTCCCAGCCCATTTTGTCGATGGTTTCACGGGTTAGATGAGCACTATGAGGACTTGGGTTGTCTTACTGGAGAATCACACATCTTCTCTCAGATCCACGACGTCTCTCTCTTATGGCTGGCTTCACCTAGTCTAAAAGCAAATACGATTAACATTGGCTGATCATTCTACACTGCTCTTCGGGATGACAAACAACTGGACCTTCAGCATCCCAAAACACCGTCAAAATGATTTATCCTGCTGATGCTTGGGTTTGAATTTTTTCTTGACAGTTGAGTTGGTGTGCTTCCACTCCATGCTTTGTCTTTTTATTTCTGGCTCATAATAGTGAACCCAAGTTTCATCAAAAATTAAAATTTTGTTGAAGAAGTGCTCACCTTCTCTTTCATAACGTTTCTTTAGCTCTGAGCACACTCTCAACTTTATTTCCTTGTGTAGCCGACTCAAGTCCTTTGGGTCCCCTCTTGCACATGTTTTTCGGTACATCCGCTTGTTAAAGTCAGTGTTATGAACTGTATCAGTACTAACTTGAACCTTCTCAGGTATCGTTTCCACAGTCACACGGCGGTCGGCACGAATAATGTCATCAATTCGACTTTCAAGTGAGGGAGTTGAAACTGCAACTGGTAGGCCAGAAGCGTGTTCGTCAGTCACTGAATCGCGACGATTTTTGAACTGCTCTACCCACTTGTAAAAATTTGGACGATTTATACAACTTTCATCATAAACATAAGACATTCTACGGTATATATTCACTGGTTTCTAGAATTCAGCAAGTAGAAAACAAATAACAGAACGTTGTTCAACTAATGTGGGCGTTTCAAGCGGACTCGCCATCTTGAAATGTATTTTTGAGGGCATGAACAAAACTATGTTGATACATCAGCTGCTCAGGGTTCATCCTAGTGATGCCAATTTAAAGTCATAGAAGTATCAAACCTGCCCTACTAACAGTTTTTCCCCGGACCATTTTGTCTCTTTAATTATTGAATGATCCTCGTACATAGTGGACGTACGGGTACTGGATTGAGACATATGGCTGACGATACATCGTAGTTCGGGCCTGGCCATGAGTTCTGCTCTGATAGTCAAATGATAAGGTGACCGCACGCGATAAGCGGGAAATCCGGGTTTGAGTTCCGGTCAGGCAGTGGCTTTCACTGTCGTCATTCTATTATACAGCTGATGGTTGTCCATATTCGCAACTGCGAATAAATTTCTTGTATTTCATAACGGCTGTAGTCCTAGAAGTGCCTGTTCCTTAGGACATGCATGCATGTCTGAAGGAATTTTACACTGTAATTCGGAATAACACAGGCGCTGTAGTATCGTATTCATCCGCCGACGCCGGGCAAGCGAGTTTAAAGTAAAATGTGTTCAACGTACGCGAATATACATAATGGATGTACGAGTACATGGCCTACGATATACGGAATATTGTTTTTTTACGTCCGTCCTATTGGAATGAGGTCTTTGGGATGACGGCCGTTTACTACTGTGACAAAATAAAACAACTACAGCCGTCGTTATGATTTTATTTTAGTTTGTTACCACCAGTTTCAGCGCTTCAGTGCGCCATCATCAGGCTATTGTTGATGTGGTATGGCTTGATATGATCCGTATATATATCACATTAGTTGCCAGCATAACTGGATACGCAGATAATGTGTCAGCACTCCAACCTTCAACTACCAACTGACTGACTGACGAAAACTTAGGAATCTAATAAATTAATATGCAGAGATTCAAAAAATTACAGTAATTGGAAGCCTTGCTTTTTCGAGTAGTAATTTATAGTTTTCATTCATGGGAAATGTTTCAGCCAAATCTTCCACTTTTCGCTTTTGTTTTTCTTACGTCCATCTATTCCATTTTCAGTTTTCTCGATAACTGGACTTGATGAACTAGTTTCTTTAATAGGGAAAGGGTTAAGTGTATTTGATATATTTCTTCTTTTTCTTAAGACCTGGAAAATAAAATTATTTTGATACGGTAGCAGTTTATGGTACTTTTGTCTTAATACTTGTGGAATAATAAAGTGCACAGTGTTTAGTCCACAGCATGTTGATACAGTATGACGAACCTTCCTTTAATCAAAATCATCTGGGAAGGAAAGTTTACAAACAAATCTCTAGTATATCCTCTAATGTAGAGACACCCTCGATTCCATCATTTGCTGTGAGTACACCAGTGTTTGACCACTTTCTATCAGAATTTACAGTAAATGCAGAAATCCCGTATTGCCCTGTCGTGTTCAGTTATTTTCACATTTCTTATGTATGTGTATGGAATAATTAATAAAGATTCTGTTCAAGATTATATTTATTTATTATCCTACCACAAGTGACTTGGTTTATTTGGTGTCCAAAGATGATTTAGATTCACTCTCACTGCCAAAAGTATCTACAAAGTATTTGCAGGATCACTTCTCCCTCGTCTTCCAAATATTCCCAGAGACACTTCTGTCAGTAAAAATACTATCAGTCAAATGGTCCAAATGGCTTTGAGCACTATGGGACTCAACATCTTAGGTCATAAGTCCCCTAGAACTTAGATCTACTTAAACCTAACTAACCTAAGGACATCACACACACCCATGCCCGAGGCAGGATTCGAACCTGCGACCGTAGCAGTCCCGCGGTTCCGGACTGCAGCGCCAGAACCGCACGGAAACCGCGGCCGGCCTACTATCAGTCAAAGTCACCTCTTATATGCACTGAAACACATGGATTATGGTAGACGAGGGGTGTGTTACAATTACAGTACAGTAGATCACAGGAGAGGGTATTGACTTCAGCTATCTTAAATACAGCTTAATGCTTACTGATTATTGCAAAATCTGGCTTCATAACCACAGAGCAAAGGCGATATGCTATTTTACTAGTCAGATGTGTTGTTAACATAGAATACTAATAAACTGCAGCTATCAATACTTCTTATATACTCAAAAGAGATGTATGTTCCAGATAGGAATAATGTGTGAGGAACTGTTTTATCCCATTGCAAACCCCTAGCCCAATTACACCGTTGTGAGTGTGTGTGCATGTTGCAGGTACCCCCGGCCTTATCCTGATCCTAATACAGGATAACTGGTAAACAGCCCCGCACTTAACGTCGGTGATCGTCTGATAACTTTTATCAGTCTGCTCCTGGCCACTTGGTAGTTTCCCAACTGTGACCTACTTCTAGCCACGCGTCTCATATATTTAACACAAATGCAGGATGAGATATTTTGAGTTTACTGCATGCAATGCATTGTCACGTAACCCGCGCACCATCACGGCATTTCTTTTGCGGTTCTGTTTTACTAATATCTGCTAGGTGACGCAGCTGTTAAATATTCGCCCTCCTTCAATTTTTTATTTTCAGTAACGTCAAGGAACTCATTTCTGTTTTCCTGCATTGTGTCGAAAACACCGCTTGCTTACTCGTCAGTTGGTCACCCTAATCTGAACTAATATACCAGGGGAAGAGGTAAATTCAATAATTCTTTCCAAGAAATTCGTTAGCGAATTTCAAAACAATTCGAAAAGCTGTTTTTTCTTCAGGAGCTGCCTTAATTTGTGTCCATAGTAGTGAAAACATTGAAAACCATTAAAACTTCGAGAATTCATTAGTTTGATTGATGATGGATGAAACGTTAGCTAATAAGTTTAAAGTTCCTCTCGACTTTGAATTCATCATTCCCATTAGCTACAAGCGACAGGTTACTGTGGTCCGATATATTCGTTGAACTGAGAGCGAACAGGCCAAGGGCCGATATATCCGTCATGCCCACTTGAAAGACTAAACTTTTTACATCGTGTTGATTTCAGTAATTTAATTTATGCTGCAGTTTATACTGAAACTCAAAGTACTCGCGGAGTCCTAAACTCATACCAATTATGTTCTTTTTTCCATTTTCCATCATTCTTCTGACTGGTTTGAGGCGGCTCAACGGGATTTCTTCTCTTGTACCAATCTCTTCATCTCAGAGAAGCAAATTCGGCATAAATTCTTAATTACTTGAATTATTTGTTGTAGTAGCACCATGTAATTTGTTTCCTTATGTCTCGAAACATGTCCTACCATTTCGCCCCTCTTTTTGTCAGTGCTTTCCTTATGTTCCTTTCTTCCTCTATTTTGCGGAGAGAAAGAAACGCCAAGTATATCTGTTTGAAAAAGCTGATAAAATGCTCTTAACACCTTTTTAAGAGACAGTCTTCACTCCTTTCTATCTGATCTTGTAAGTATAGAAAAGTTGTGGAATGTTTTCAAAGAGATAGTATCAACAGCAATTGAGAGATATATACCACGTAAAATAATAAGTGATTGTACTGATCGCCCATGGTACACAAAATGGGTCAGATCGTTGTTACAGAAGCAACGAAAAAAACATGCCAAATTTAAAAGAACGCAAAATACCCAAGATTGGCAAAGTTTTACAGAAGTTCGAAATATGGCGCATACTTCAATGCGGGATGCTTTTAATAATTTCCACAACGAAATTCTCTTTTAGAAATCTGGCAGAAAACGCAAAGAGATTCTGGTCATACAAAAAGAACACCAGTGGCAAGACGTAATCAATACCTTCGCTGCGCGATAACAAGTCACTGATGACAGTGCCACTAAAGCAGAGTTAATAAATACGGTTTTCCGAAACTCCCTCACCAAAGAAGACGAAGTAAATATTCCTAAATTCCAATCAAGAACAACTGCCAAGATGAGAAACATAGGAGCAGATATCCTCGGAGTAAAGGAGCAGTTAAATCACTTAATGAATGCAAGGCCTCCGGTCCAGATTGTATACCAGTCAGGTTCCTCTCAGAGTATGCTGATAAAATAGCTCCCGATTTAGCAATTATATACAACCACTCGCTCACAGAAAGATCCGTACCTAAAGACTGGAAAATTCCTCAAGTCACACCAATACCCAAAAAGGGAAGTAGGAGAATCTGCTGAATTACAGGCATACATCACTATCGTCGACTTGGGGTAGGGTATTGGAACATGTACTGTATTCGAAAATTATGAAGTACCTCGAAGAAAACGATTTATTGACACAGAGCTCGGATTCAGAAAACATCGTTGTTGTGAAACACAACTAGCCCTTTATACTCATGAAGTAATAAGTGCTATTGATAGGGGATGTCAAATTGATTCCATACTTTAAGATTTCCAGACGGCTTTCGACACCGTTCCTCACAAGCGTTCTTCTTGCCAAACTGCGTGCCTACGGAGTATCGCCTCAGTAGTGCGACTGGATTAATGATTTCCTGTCAGAATGGACACAGTACGTAGTAACAGACGGAAAGTCATCGAGTAAAACAAAAGTAATATCCGGCGTTCACCAAGGAAGTGCTATAGGTCCTCTATTGTTCCTGATCTGTATTAACGACATAGGAGACAATCTGAGTAGTCCTCTTAGACTGTTCGCTGATGATGCTGTCATTTACCGTCTTGTAAAGTCATCGGATGATCAAAACGACTTACAAAATGATATAGATAATATATCTGTATGGTGTGAAAAGTGACCCTGAATAAAGAAGACACGCCCGGGTTCCCGGGTTTGATTCCCGGCGGGGTCTGGGATTTTCTCTGCCTCGTGATGGCTGGGTTTTGTGTGATGTCCTTAGGTTAGTTATGTTTAAGTAGTTCTAAGTTCTAGGGGACTGATGACCATAGATGTTAAGTCCCATAGTGCTCAGAGCCATTTGAACCATTTTGAATAAAGAAAAGTGTAAAGTTATTCACATGAGTACTGAAAGAAATCAGCTAAATTTCGATTACGCGCAAAGTCACACTAATCTGAAGGTTGTAAATGCAGCCTAATACTTAGGGATTACAATTACAAATAACCTAAATTGGAACGATCACATAGATAATATTGTGAGGAGAGGAAACCAAGGACTGCGATTCATTGGCAGAACACTTACAAGGTGCAACAGGTCTACTAAAGAGATTGCTTACACCCCGCTTGTCCGCCCTATTCTGGAGTATTGCTGTACGGTGTGGGATTCGCATCAGGTGGGACTGATGGATGCCATCGAAATAGTACAAAGAATGGCAGCTCGTTTTGTATTATCGCGAAATAGGGGAGATAGCGTCACAGACATGATACGTGAAATCGAGTGGCAATCATTAAAACAAAGGCGTTTTTCGTTGCGACGAGATCTTATGAAATTTCAATCACCAGTTTTCTGCAACGATTGCGAAAACATTCTGTCGGCACCCACCTACATATGGACAAATGATCATTACGATAAACGAGAGAAATCAGAGCTCGCACAGAAAAATTTAAGTGCTCGTTTTTCCCGCATGCCGTTCGAGTGTGGAACGGTAGAGAGACAGCGTGAAGGTGGTTCATTCAACCCTCTGTCAAGCACTTTTTCGTGAATACCAGAGTAATCCCGTAGATGTAGATGTAGATGTGAATTTCCTCATTCCTTATCTGTCCACCTACTTTCCAACATTCTTGTATCGCACACATCGCGAACACATGGATTCTCTTCGTTTTCGGTTACTCCACAGCAAATGATTCACTTATGTGCAATGCTGTGCTACAAACATACATCCTCATTTATTTCGTCCTCTAATTACGACAAATATTTGTTTCCAGTTGACTTCTTTTGTCCAGGAACGCCTTCTTTTCCTGTGCTAATCTGCTTTATATGTCCTCCTTGCCTCGTCCAACATGGGTTGATCGGTTGTTTTGCTTCCAAGGTAACTGAGTTCCTTAACTTCGTGTACTTCTTGATCCCAAGTTGTGATGTTTTCTCGCTATTCTGATTCTCTGCTACACTCCTGGAAACTGAAATAAGAACACCGTGAATTCATTATCCCAGGAAGGGGAAACTTTATTGACACATTCCTGGGGTCAGATACATCACATGATCACACTGACAGAACCACAGGCACATAGACACAGGCAACAGAGCATGCACAATGTCGGCACTAGTACAGTGTATATCCACCTTTCACAGCAATGCAGGCTGCTATTCTCCCATGGAGACGATCGTAGAGATGCTGGATGTAGTCCTGTGGAACGGCTTGCCATGCCATTTCCACCTGGCGCCTCAGTTGGACCAGCGTTCGTGCTGGACGTGCAGACCGCGTGAGACGACGCTTCATCCAGTCCCAAACATGCTCAATGGGGGACAGATCCGGAGATCTTGCTGGCCAGGGCAGTTGACTTACACCTTCTACAGCACGTTGGGTGGCACGGGATACATGCGGACGTGCATTGTCCTGTTGGAACAGCAAGTTCCCTTGCCGGTCTAGGAATGGTAGAACGATGGGTTCGATGACGGTTTGGATGAACCGTGCACTATTCAGTGTCCCCTCGACGATCACCAGTGGTGTACGGCCAGTGTAGGAGATCGCTCCCCACACCATGATGCCGGGTGTTGGCCCTGTGTGCCTCGGTCGTATGCAGTCCTGATTGTGGCGCTCACCTGCACGGCGCCAAACACGCATACGACCATCATTGGCACCAAGGCAGAAGCGACTCTCATCGCTGACGACGACACGTCTCCATTCGTCCCTCCATTCACGCCTGTCGCGACACCACTGGAGGCGGGCTGCACGATGTTGGGGCGTGAGCGGAAGACGGCCTAACGGTGTGCGGGACCGTAGCCCAGCTTCATGGAGACGGTTGCGAATGGTCCTCGCCGATACCCCAGGAGCAACAGTGTCCCTAATTTGCTGGGAAGTGGCGGTGCGGTCCCCTACGGCACTGCGTAGGATCCTACGGTCTTGGCGTGCATCCGTGCGTCGCTGCGGTCCGGTCCCAGGTCGACGGGCACGTGCACCTTCCGCCGACCACTGGCGACAACATCGATGTACTGTGGAGACCTCACGCCCCACGTGTTGAGCAATTCGGCGGTACGTCCACCCGGCCTCCCGCATGCCCACTATACGCCCTCGCTCAAAGTCCGTCAACTGCACATACAGTTCACGTCCACGCTGTCGCGGCATGCTACCAGTGTTAAAGCCTGCGATGGAGCTCCGTATGCCACGGCAAACTGGCTGACACTGACGGCAGCGGTGCACAAATGCTGCGCAGCTAGCGCCATTCGACGGCCAACACCGCGGTTCCTGGTGTGTCCGCTGTGCCGTGCGTGTGATCATTGCTTGTACAGCCCTCTCGCAGTGTGCGGAGCAAGTATGGTGGGTCTGACACACCGGTGTCAATGTGTTCTTTTTTCCATTTCCAGGAGTGTACTTCTAATTATTTTCGTTTCTCTTCGGTTTACTCTCGGTACCTATTTTGTACTCATAATACTGTTCATTTCATTCAATAGATCCTGTAATTCATTTCAAACAAGGATAGCAATGGCATCAGCGGATCGTATCAGTGGTAGTTTCTTACTGTGAATTTTGAGCACACTTTGGAAATCTTCTTCCATTTCCGTCATGGGTTCTACGATGTAGACAGTGAGTAGTAGGGGCGAAAGCAGCATCACCTCCCTTACCCACTTTTAATTGAAGGATTTCGTTCTTTCTCCTCAATTCTTACCATTCTCTCATGTTTCTTGTACTTACTGTGTATTACGGGTCCCGTACATTACTCTTACTTTGTTCAGAATTTCGAACGTCTTGTATAATTTTAGAGTGTCAATCACTATTTCTAGTTCGACAAATCCTATGACTGTGTTTTGATTTTTCTCATGTCTTGCTTCTATCATGAAGCGCAACGGCAGAACTGCCTCTCTCGTGCCTAAACTCAAAGTGATCCTCAAGAAACAGATCCTCATCTTTTTCCATTCTTATGTATGTTATTCTTGTCAGCAGTTTGAATGCATGCACTGTTATGCTGGTTTTGCAGTGGTTATGGTGCCTGCTTCGAAATCAGGGTTACGAATTTCTGCTGGTGTGTTTCCAGAGTGTGAAGGAAGTGAGACGCTCACTATCCGGATCTTGACTGATGGAGAAACGCACATCAAGGCAGAATTCCAGAAGGCGCGGCAGAATCTGCTTGCAGCCGGCTGCAGATACCTGTTCCATCTGCTCCTCTCCCCTTTCCCTTCCCCTCCTATCCAGCCACTTTGGTCTCCGCTATAATTAATTGCCCTTGCACAGTCCTCAGGCAGCATTGTTGGCATACCTATGCTTTACTGGTTATACAATCTTGGCCTCCTGCAGCGAAACCACAAGTCCAAAAATTTTATTGCTTTACTGTATACAGTGGAATTTCATCGGCAGAGACCAGAAAGTTGCGCTTAACTAAAGTTAGCGCAGCAATATTTGTCGTGTTAATGATATTAGTTGCTAGTATGTGAAGTAACCTCCCCATGAACCATGGACCTTGCCGTTGGTGGGGAGGCTTGCGTGCCTCAACGATACAGATAGCCGTACCGTAGGTGCAACCACAACGGAGGGTATCTGTTGAGAGGCCAGACAAACATGTGGTTCCTGAAGAGGGGCAGCAGCCCTTTCAGTAGTTGCAGGGGCAACAGTCTAGATGATTGACAGATCTAGCCTTGTAACACTAACCAAAACGGCCTTGCTGTTGCGGAACTGCGAACGGCTGAAAGCAAGGGGAAACTACAGCCGTAATTTTCCCGGGGGCATGCAGCTATACTGCATGATTAAATGATGATGGCGTCCTCTTGGGTAAAATATTCCGGAGGTAAAATAGTCCCCCATTCGGATCTCCGGGGGGGGGGGGGGGACTACTCAAGAGGACGTCGTTATCAGGAGAAAGAAAACTGGCGTTCTATGGAACGGAGCGTGGAATGACAGATCCCTTAATCGAGCAGATAGGTTAGAAAATTTAAAAGGGGAAATGGATAGGTTAAAGTTAGATATAGTGGGAATTAGTGACGTTCGGTGGCAGGAGAAACAAGACTTTTGGTCAGGTGAATACAAAATTATAAATAAAAAATCAAATAGGGGTCATGCAGGAGTAGCTTTAATAATGATTAGGAAAATAGGAGTGCTGGTAAGCTACAACAAAGAGCGGAGTGAACGCGTTATTGTTGCCAAGATAGACACAAAGCCCACGCCTACTACAGTAGTACAAGTTTATAAGCCAATTAGCTCTGCAGAAAAAGAAATTGATGGTATGTATAATGAGATAAAAGAAATTATTCAGGTAGGGAAGGGAGACGAAAATTTAGTAATCTTGGGTGACTGGAAAATGGTTCAAATGGCTCTGAGCACTATGGGACTCAACGGCTGAGGTCATTAGTCCCCTAGAACTTAGAACTAGTTAAACCTAACTAACCTAAGGACATCTCACACATCCATGCCCGAGGCAGGATTCGAACCTGCGACCGTAGCGGTCTCGCGGTTCCAGACTGCAGCGCCAGAACCGCGCGGCCACTTCGGCCGGCTTTGGGTGACTGGAATTCGACAGTAGGAAAAGGAAGAGAAGGAAACGTAGTAGGTGAATATGGATTGGGACTAAGAAATAAAAAAGGAAGCCGCCTGGTAGAATTTTGCACAGAGCATAACTTAATCATAGCTAACACTTGGTTCAAGAATAATGAAAGAAGGTTGTATACATGGAAAAACCCTGGAGAAACTAGAAGGTTTTTTGATGGATTATTTAATGGTAAGACAGAGATTTAGGAACCAGGTTTTAAATTGTAAGACATTTCCAGGGGCAGACGTGGAATATGACCACAATCTATTAGTTATGAACTGTAGATTAAAACTGAAGAAACTGCAAAAAAGTGGGAATTTAAGGAAATGGGATCTGGATAAACTGAAAGAACCAGAGGTTGTAGAGAGTTTCAGGGAGGGCATAAGGGAACAACTGACAGGAATGGTGGAAAGAAATAGAGTAGAAGAAGAATGTGTAGCTTTGAGGGATGAAATAGTGAAGGCAGCAGAGGATCAAGTAGGTAAAAAGACGAGGGCTAGTAAAAATCATTGGGTAACAGAAGAGATACTGAATTTATTGATGAAAGCAGAAAATACAAAAATGCAGTAAATGAAGCAGGCTAAAAGGAATAGAAACGTCTCAAATACGAGATCGACAGGAAGTGCAAAATGGCTAAGCAGGAATGGCTAGAGGACAAATATAAAGATGTAGAGGCTTATCTCCCTAGGGGTAAAATAGATACTGCCTACAGGAAAATTAAAGAGACCTTTGGAGAAAATAGAACCACTTGTATGAATATCAAGAGGTCAGATGGAAACACAATTCTAAGCAAAGAAGGGAAAGTAGAATGGTGGAAGGAGTATATAGACGGTCTATACAAGGGCGATGCACTTGAGGACAATATTATGGAAATGGAAGAGGATGTAGATGAAGATGAAGTGGGAGATATGATACTGCGTGAAGAGTTTGACAGAGCACTGAAAGACCTGAGTCGAATCGAGGCCCTGGGAGTAGACAGAATTCCATTAGAACTACTGACAGCCTTGGGAGAGCCAGTCCTGACAAAATTCTACCATCTGGCGAGCAAGATGTATGAGACAGGCGAAATTACCTCAGACTTCAAGAAGAATTTAATAATTCGAATCGCAAAGAAATCAGGTGTTGACAGATGTGAAAATTAGCGAACTATCAGTTTAATAAGTCACAGCTGCAAAATACTAACGCGAATTCTTTACAGACGAGTGGAAAATTGGTACAAGCCGACCTAGGGGAAGATCAGTTTGGATTCCGTAGAAATGTTGGAAAGGCAAACCTAGGTTTCTAGCATTTGTAGATTTAGAGAAAGCTTTTGACAATGTCGATTGGAATACTCTCTTTCAAATTCTGAAGGTGGCAGCGGTAAAATACAGGGAGCGAAAGGCTATTTACAATTTGTACAGAAACCAGATGGCAGTTTCAAGAGTCGAGGGACATGAAAGGAAAGCAATGATTGGGAAGTGAGTGAGACAGGGTTGTAGCCTCTCCCCGATGTTATTCAATCTGTATATTGTCCAAGCAGTAAAGGAATCAAAAGAAAAATTCGGAGTAGGAATTAAAATCCATGGAAAATAAATAAATACTTCGAGGTTCGCCGATGACATTGTAGTTCTGTCAGAGGCAGCAAAGGACTTGGAAGAATAGTTGAACGGAATGGATAGTGTCTTGAAAGGAGGGTATAAGATGAACATCGACAAAAGCAAAACGAGGATAATAGAATTTAGTCGAATTATGTAGGGTGATGCTGAGGGAATTAGATTAGGAAATGAGACACTTAAAGTAGTAAAGGAGTTTTGCTATTTTGGGAGCAAAATAACTGATGATGGTCGAAGTAGAGAGGATATAAAATGTAGACTGGCAATGGCAAAGAAAGCGTTTCTGAATAAGAGAAATTTGTTAACATCGAGTATAGATTTAAGTGTCAGGAAGTCGTTTCTGAAAGTATTTGTATGGAGTGTAGCCATGTATGGAAGTGAAACACGGACGATAAATAGTTTAGACAAGAAGAGAATAGAAGATTTCGAAATGTGGTGCTACAGAGAAATGCTGAAGATTAGATGGGTAGATCACATAACTAAATAGGAGGTATTGAATCGAATTGGGGAGAAGAGGAGTTTGTGGCACAACTTGACTAGAAGAAGGGATTGGTTGGTAGGACATGTTCTGAGGCATGAAGGGATCACCAATTTAGTACTGGAGGGCAGCGTGGAGGGTAAAAATCGTATAGGGAGACCAAGAGATGAATACACTAAGCAGATTCAGAAGGATGTAGGCTGCAGTAGGTACTGGGAGACTAAGAAGCTTGCACAGGATAGAGTAGCATGGAGAGCTGCATCAAACCGTCTCAGGACTGAAGACCACAACAACAACAACATGGGCAGGGCCCTACAAACAACTCTAAAGTTTGCTGATCTAAAGCACCAATTGGACCGAATTTGGCACTATATCCCTCTGGACGACAGGCAACAAGTCTATCAATCAATGCCAGCCGAACAGTTATGGCATAAGCGCCAGACATAGATAATTTTCTTACAGACTTGCTCAATTTGTGTAGCTCTTTCTCGTGAATAAACCATTGAGTTTTTGAAATGGGACTACTTCATTTGTCTTTACATGAACATCACATCTACTGATTTCCGCGCCATTGGTATAATTCCTTCTTGTTGCCTCGTATTTTTTTTAATTTTTTAAAAAGTGTACTTGATATCTCGAATTGTTAAGTGGACCTGGACTTGAAATGTCTGAAATTTTGGAAAACAATTCTTGTCACCATCTAAAAGACAATTTTATCCCGTTTCAAAAAATGTATTTTTTATCTACTTTTCAGTTGTTGATTTTGTCCTAAACGCTCTTTGAGCAAATGTCTGCACACCAGCCACACGCATGCGACAGGCAAGGAATAGCAGCATATACGTTTCTTGCCTGCCAAAGTCATGGAAACAATAAATCCAATATGCAGGGACCTTTCAGATAAAAAATTACTCAGCCAATGTCTTCATGGCCTTACGCCACACCGTAATGAGAGTTTCAACACCTGTGTGTGGCAACGTGTACCGAAAACAGTGTTTGTTGTATGGTCAGTACTCAAAATGGGTGCGATGGATGCTGTCGTCTGTTTCAATGATGGTGTAATAAACAGGATAAAAGTAATGGACAAAAAAATATTGTCCCTTTAGGCGACAGATAATGTATTTTGTTTCCACATGTTTTATACCAGGATATATCTGGGATTGGTTGATAGGACCCTTCCTGAGACAACAACAGGTTTTTCTGGATATGGTTTACAGTAGTTTTGCAGCTATGTGAGAGTAGTGGGAAGAGCAGCATCAAATTAATCTTCAGACTGAAGACCCTGGTCTCGGCGGAGGTTCGAGTCCTCCATCGGGCATGGATGTGTGTGTTTGTCCTTAGGATAATTTAGCTTAAGTAGTGTGTAAGCTTACGGACTGATGACCTTAGCAGTTAAGTCCCATAAGATTTAAAAAAAAAACAGTACATCTTGTACGACAGATTTAATATTTTTAGGAAAAAGAAGATACGGAATAAAATTTTTATTTATACTACTCAGAGTATTATCCAACAAATAATCCCATTGTGTTATTTTATCTAAAATAGGGAACTTTTGTTTAGCGTAATTTTATTCCCTCGCTCTGAGGGGAACGACTAGGTTGAAAAGAGTGTATACACTGCTAATCAGTCAAATGTATTTAAAAATATTACCGAAGTATACGAGGAACATCTATGTAATGTATAAATGTAATAGTAAAACTCGAATCGTCAATACGAAAGCTAGTTTGGTCTTGTTGCTTCCTCTGTCCTTTTAATTGATTTGGCGTGTCTGTTACAGGTGGCTCTGCGATTAAACGTGGACAGACCTCACATTTCTCAGACTAACAAATCACTGTCGAACTTGAAAAACCGGTAAGTGTAAAAAAAGCTTTGGACCAACCTCGGATTGAACCCTGAGCCTTTCAGATGAGTAGACTGATACTTACCCTCTGAACCACCGAACAAATTATTAACACTTTCATTAGTTACTGAAATAGATCGTCTAACACTGATAATGTTAAAAATTACTTGTTGCTTTCCAACGTGAAATATGCATGCATTGTGATAAGAGTGAAGCTGTCCACTGCACGGTACTGTATTGTAGAACGTCCGCTTTGAAAGGATAACTGAGTGATATGGCGGTAGGCGTGTGGTGGCAATGGAGAGTGAGCAGGAGATTTTCTGCTTAACACACTGTAACATAATGCTACAAACCAATGTTGTTGAAATGTAGACTTTTCTATTCTTATCTAACGACAGGTACCTATAGTTACGATTTGCATCAGCTGCGTGGATAATTTAGTATGACGCCAGCTGCTGCGAAAATCTCCAGCTGTGATCTGATGTCGCTTAACCTGAGGTTGGTGGCCTAGGACGTCAAAACAGCAGGCAGGACTCAGTGACAAGGAGACTTCCTCGCTCCACTGCCTCCACACCTGCCTCGACTTCGCATTGGTGACCTTACGGAGAATCTACGCAGCATCTTACCTTCCGGCTACTATCCTTCCGCCTG